>NW_022280405.1:24381-39249 GCF_004355925.1 Anarrhichthys ocellatus
CCCCCCCCCCCCCCCCCCCACCCCCTGCTGAGTACAGCCTAGGGTAAGCCCTGCTTTCCCTTCCTAAGCCGTCGGATGGTTTGCCAGAACCTCCTTGAGGCCAACCGAAAGTCCTTGGCCTCCCCGAACTCCTCCCATGCCCGAGTTTTAGCATTCGCGACCACCGCAGCTGCAGCCCTTCTGGCCTGCCGGTACCTCTCAGCTGCTTCAGGAGACCCCTGGGCCAACCAGGCCTTGAAGGTCTCCTTCTTCAGCTTGACGGCTTCCCTCACCTTCGGTGTCCACCACCGGGTTCTCGGGTTGCCGCCACGACAGGCACCGATGACCTTCCAGCCACAGCTCCTAGCGGCCGCATCCACAATAGAGGCTTTGAACATGGTCCATTCGGATTCCATGTCCCCAACCTCCCTCGGGATGTGTGAGAAGTTCTTCCGGAGGTGGGAGTTAAAGACCTCCCGGACAGGGTCCTCCACCAGACGTTCCCAGTTCACCCTCACTACACGTTTGGGCTTGCCGGGTCTTTCCAACCGGTTCCCCTGCCATCTCATCCAACTCACCACCAGGTGGTGATCAGTTGACAGCTCTGCTCCTCTCTTCACCCGAGTGTCCAAGACATACGGCCGCAAATCAAATGATACGATTACAAAGTCGATCATTGATCTCCGGCCTAAGGTGTTCTGGTACCAGGTACACTTATGAGCCACCTTATGTTCGAACATAGTGTTCGTTATGGCCAAACCGTGGCAAGCACAGAAGTCCAATAACGAAACACCATTCGGGTTCAGATCGGGCAAGCCGTTCCTCCCAATCACCCTCCGCCAGGTTTCTCCGTCATTGCCCACGTGAGCGTTGAAGTCCCCCAGGAGAACTATGGAGTCGGTAGGCGGCGTCCTTTCCAGGACCCCTCCCACCGACTCCAAGAAGGCCGGATACTCCGAACTGCTCTTTGGTGCATAAGCACAAACCACAGTCAGAGCCTTGCTCCCCGCAACCCGTAGGCGCATGGAGGCGACCCTCTCGTTCTCCGGAGAGAACTCCAACACAAAAGGCGCTCAGCCGGGGGCTCGTGAGTATCCCCACTCCCGCCCGGCGCCTTTCACCCTGGGCAACTCCGGAAAAGGACAAAGTCCAACCCCTCTCCAGGAGCTTGGTTCCAGAGCCAACACTGTGTGTGGAGGTGAGTCCAACTATATCTAGCTGGTATCGCTCCACCTCCTGCACCAGCTCCAGCTCTTTCCCCGCTAGCGAGGTAAACACACTCAACACTTTTAACATTTCACTTACATTTCACTTGTTTACAGTCCTGTTATCTGTTTGTTGTGCACTTTATTTTATATTCTATTGTACATTTTAATATGTTTCTATTTCTTGTACTGTGTTGATTGTTGTTGATTGTTTAATGTTATTGTTTATTGTTAAATGTTATGCACCACCCGCCATGCCAAATTCATTGTAGGCGCAAACTTCCTTGGCAATAAACTGTTCTGATTCTTATTCTGAGGTTGACAGGTTCCAGGTTCTGTTTAATTAGTGGGATGTCATATGGGATGACTATCTGCTCATGCCTTCTTCTGTCATGGTGGACCTTTTCTAGATGTTATTCTAGTTTCTGCTTAGATGTTTTCAAAGTTCCGCTTTTTTCCTTTGCGAAGAGGTCTTTGACGAACTTGAAAGGATCTTTGTAGAACAGCTTTTTCATCTGTCTGACTAGCCTGTCCATTTCTTACTGTCTCCTGGACTTGGCTGGCGCTGGTACTGTCTTTCTGCTTCTCACTTTGCTCATCCCAAAGCAGTCCTCCACATAGTTATAGATAATGTCGCCCATCCTTTCTAGCTTTCTAGCTGTAGTGCCCACTTGCTGCTCCAAAGTATTTGATCGATCATTGTTGATGGTTTCCACTCTCTTTTCAACAGCTTTAGGCCACTTCAAACCAGGTTTGTGCCTTTTGATCTTTTTCTCCATTGGAGGTCTCTGTGGTTGGGTGGGCCACTCCACCGGAATTTCCCTCCTCAGTTTGTGTCTAACTTTGGTTTGTGTCTCATCGCTGTGCTTCACTCAACTGATTTGACTGTTTGCTTCGTAACAAGTACTGGTCAATGTGAGGCCGATGTCTCTGCTCTCTCAAGCACGTTTTCCTCCCTTGGTGGATTTTCAGGCCTATTGCTGATATTACTTTCTCCCAACCACAAATGCACACCTGAAGCTTGGGTAGCTAGCCCATGACGGCCCCATTGGGGTTTGTTCCCTCCCGTCAGCTGTCTCTCCAAGCTGTCACTCGGTCTTTCCCATGTTGTCAGCTGTCCTTTTGTAGCAGTCACTGGACGAGTCCAGATGGTCAGAATCAAAAAACACAGGACATGATGTTTGTCTGTCCCTTGTGCCAAGGTGGTGAGCACTTCCATGAAATTAACCTTGTTTTGAGTGGTTGACGATCGACAAGTGGGGGTTTTCTGGTTTGTGTGGGGTGTATCTCGGTCTGGTTTAGGTTGTAGAATTTTGTGACAGTTGGGCCCAAAAGAAAAACATTCAATTAGGTGTAGCCCAGGCTAAAAATTAATTTAGACATCATCCACGCCCGCGGGCCGTCAGAGTGAGAAGAGGTTTTAAAAGTGTGGATGAATATGGGTGGATAACATTTATTTCAATAAGAGACTCATAATCTTTACAGTTCAAAGGTTGCAGTTTATGCAAATGAGCATAGTTTGTTTGATATGTACATGATTCAGCACTTGTGTTCTCCCTAACAACCTAACTTGTGTAGCAGTATGATATGTCAATCTTTTGTCTTTGTTTATGGGCTTGTCCTGAACTAACAGCCAATCCAAGCTCATTCTCAGGTAGAGGGGTTTGGGCTTATGCTGTGTTCACACCAAACTCGCGTTATTCGCGTCATTCGCGCCGCCGGTCTCGCCTGGGACCATTTCTGTTCATTCGCGTGAATCGCGTGAATCGCGCTGGACGCGCCGGAGAGGGGGCGTGGCTTATCGCCCTGAAAGCCGTTCAACTGTCCACCAAAAAATGAAAAAAATAACCTCTATTTCTGCTTAGTACGTGTTGTGGAAGTCCCAGATATCCCGGGAAACTAAACGCCGTCATGTCTGCTTCATAACATTGTCCAGAGGAGCTCCGTGGTGTATTCACTGTGTCTAGCAAGCCACACGTCGCTGTTTACTACAGCTATATGAACACCTTTTTAGGGTCTCGCATCTCGCTCCTCAGGAAGAACATGTGTTAGGTAGCATCAAAGTTCATCTGCAGTACACAGCAGTACCACAGTTTTACTCTGTTTCAAGTATTTGTTTAATCTTCAATTCAATAGGGCGATTCATAGGGTGAATCTATTATTTAACTGGAAGAATAAAGAGATCTGTTTTGCGTGTGGTGTGTCTCGGACATTTTTGGTGGATACCTCAACAATAGTCTTTGTGATGTGTGACAGTTTATAAAAGAAAATGAAATATACTCAAACTGAGGATGGATTCAGTCCTCTCCGACCACGGAAACGTCACAGCACTCTTCTGTCATTTTTGGACTTTTAGGGGAGTATTTGACATGTTTTTTCTTTCATATCACGGTCGCAGTTGTCAACAGTTTTCAACAGCCCTCCTCCCACAGCAGTCTTCTGCAGACCAGTGTTATTGGATGGGAACTTAATTTTACAAGACAGTGTCATGCTGGTGTGTCCAACATGCTAAAGAGCTGGTAGTTGCATTGGTTCCCAACTCAATTCAGCCTGACGGTCTGCATCCGCCTACAGCTCCAGAGATCAATCTGAGGGGTCACGAGACCGGTAACATGGCAGCAAAGAAGAAAAGAGAACCAATTAATCTGGTTTTTGCTCTTGTTTTGTGAGATTAGGGGAAAAAATGAAAACATTCTAGAGTCAAACTTTCTGTAACTCAATGGTAATAGAACTGAAGTGATTTTATTTGGACCACAGCATTTAACCAACATATCTTCTCATCTCGGCCCTTTGACTGTTTAACCATTCAAATCAGGATGTAAGTGTGACAATTAAATCAATGAGGTAGGTAAATTAGGCTTAATGTTCAATAAGAATGAACCAAACATCTTTATTTTTTCAATTGTCATTATTTATTGCCTCATGATCAACACATGCTCACTCTTCCATGTAGGTATGTTTAGTTCTTAAATGACACAAACATAACAAGTAAATACATGATATACAACTAATGTAAATTAACCATCAACATCAAATATCAGATGAAATAATCAGAATTAAATACATCTGTATCAATAACCTAGATAATTGACAAAAGTACAGGTAAATATGACTAAATCTATGCTTTAAATACACTTATACTGCCATCTAGTGGTAGAACGGGTGAACACTTACTTTGCGTGTCCTTACCGGCTACACTCTGCGTTCACTAAATCAACACAATACAGTGGACAAAGAAATATCAGTGCCAACAGCATCATTTATGTGAACACAAAAATGACTTTGATTAAACTATATCACGAACTGTATTGCATCAAACAATACACTGATTCATTGAAAAGTTGATTCTTACTGTGTACATGGATAAATTAAATTAAATCGCTACTGTTGCTAACACACTCCCATCGGCCCAGGATTATTTATTTATATTCATTAATGTATTTTCTTCTAATATTACCCTGGTATGTGCTTGCATCACAGACTATATAACGTTAAGCATTTCTTGCATACGGTCATTATATTGCTTTCATTTTTATTTTGAAATATTCTTATTTCTGCGTCTCGTTTGAAAAGGAAAAAACAAAAAAGGAACAAAATTCGGCTCGTTTTTGACCTTGGTTCTGTGATTTTTTCCGTTCTTGAATTCAGAACCAAAAACGGAAATACAACCGCCCATTTCCATTTTTCCGATTCCGGTTTGAAACAAAAAACGAGAATACCATGGTATTTCCGTATTTTGGTTTTTCCGAATTAACGGTAAAACAGATGACTAAAACGTACACGGACCCTGCAACTACAGTTTTCTGTTTATTTTGAGTGTGTGTGTGAGACTGTGGGTGCATGTAATAAATGCCTGTGGGTGCATGTAATAAACTGTTTTCCTAATATATTTGGTGTGTCAAAGTTCATCACATTCATGTTTTGGTAAGAGCTGGTAAAAAGGGGTAAAATACACTTAAAACACTAGATAAAAGGACTTAATAAGACCTTTTATTTTACTTTCTTAATTCTATTGGAGGCACCGCCAGTTATTTTAGTTTTCATAATAAGGGAACAAGAGTTGTAAAAATAATTATATTCATGAATAAGAACAGGTAATCGCGCCATTACGTTTAAAACTGTACCCAGCACCCCGCCCATAGTACTATTACACCTAGCAGATTCACATAATACTATATAGCCACATGGGACGGGTGTTACAGAATTAAGAAACATTTCCTTTAACAAGTTCAACTCTGTAATTTCAGATTTCAAAGAGCTTAATGACTAGCAGGAGATAGGGCATATCTTGCTGCCCAATATATATCAAGATACCACAATCTGAGGGACAGTAAGTGACCCACACACACACAGGATATACTGTATATATATATATATATATATATATATATATATATATATATATATATATACACAGTGGGTACGGAAAGTATTCAGACCCCTTTAAATTTTTCACTCTTTGTTTCATTGCAGCCATTTGCTAAAATCAAAAAAGTTCATTTTATTTCTCATTAATGTACACTCAGCACCCCATCTTGACAGAAAAAAACAGAAATGTAGAAATTTTTGCAAATTTATTAAAAAAGAGAAACTGAAATATCACATGGTCATAAGTATTCAGACCCTTTGCTGTGACACTCATATTTAACTCACATGCTGTCCATTTCTTCTGATCCTCCTTGAGATGGTTCTACTCCTTCATTGGAGTCCAGCTGTGTTTAATTAAACTGATTGGACTTGATTAGGAAAGGCACACACCTGTCTATATAAGACCTTACAGCTCACAGTGCATGTCAGAGCAAATGAGAATCATGAGGTCGAAGGAACTGCCCAAGGAGCTCAGAGACAGAATTGTGGCAAGGCACAGATCTGGCCAAGGTTACAAAAGAATTTCTGCAGCACTCAAGGTTCCTAAGAGCACAGTGGCCTCCATAATCCTTAAATGGAAGAAGTTTGGGACGACCAGAACTCTTCCTAGACCTGGCCGTCCAGCCAAACTGAGCAATCGTGGAAGAAGAGCCTTGGTGAGAGAGGTAAAGAAGAACCCAAAGATCACTGTGGCTGAGCTCCAGAGATGCAGTAGGGAGATGGGAGAAAGTTCCACAAAGTCAACTATCACTGCAGCCCTCCACCAGTCGGGGCTTTATGGCAGAGTGGCCCGACGGAAGCCTCTTCTCAGTGCAAGACATATGAAAGCCCGCATAGAGTTTGCCAAAAAACACATGAAGGACTCCCAGACTATGAGAAATAAGATTCTCTGGTCTGATGAGACCAAGATTGAACTTTTTGGCGTTAATTCTAAGCGGTATGTGTGGAGAAAACCAGGCACTGCTCATCACCAGCCCAATACAATCCCAACAGTGAAACATGGTGGTGGCAGCATCATGCTATGGGGGTGTTTTTCAGCTGCAGGGACAGGACGACTGGTTGCAATTGAAGGAAAGATGAATGCGGCCAAGTACAGAGATATCCTGGAAGAAAACCTCTTCCAGAGTGCTCTGGACCTCAGACTGGGCCAAAGGTTCACCTTCCAACAAGACAATGACCCTAAGCACACAGCTAAAATAACAAAGGAGTGGCTTCGGAACAACTCTGTGACCATTCTTGACTGGCCCAGCCAGAGCCCTGACCTAAACCCAATTGAGCATCTCTGGAGAGACCTGAAAATGGCTGTCCACCAACGTTCACCATCCAACCTGACGGAACTGGAGAAGATCTGCAAGGAAGAATGGCAGTTTTTCTTTTTTAATAAATTTGCAAAAATTTCTACATTTCTGTTTTTTTCTGTCAAGATGGGGTGCTGAGTGTACATTAATGAGAAATAAAATGAACTTTTTTGATTTTAGCAAATGGCTGCAATGAAACAGAGTGAAAAATTTAAAGGGGTCTGAATACTTTCCGTACCCACTGTATATATATATTAGTGCTGGGCAACGATTCAAATATTTAATCGCATGGATTTTTTGTGATTAATCGCATTGTTATGGCAAAGTTCAATAATGAATTCAAAAGTAGTGTATTGCGCACTTTTATTTTAAAAGTAATGCTATATGAACAAAAGTGCAATAACATTTGGTTCATGAGATGCAGGTAGCATGTTTTATACTTAATGTGAATATAATTTATACTTTGTTGGCATCTTATTCTGAAAACCGGATGTTCGTCTGAAGAAACCGGATGTTGTCTCACGTTAATCTTTCCGCTAACTTTCAAAGTCCTTCGCTCGCTCCCGATCTGTGGCGTTTAAATGCGTTTACCGTGAATTTCAGCATATAGGTGCACTAACATGTCAGTGTCTGCTGAGTTGACGCTGAGATCTGAGTGTCTGCTGACTTTACCGCAGCGATGTCCAGTAGTCTCCAGGGAGAGCAACAGCTGGTGCAGCTTCTCTTTATTTCCCCCCGACCAGAAGCGGAAGTCGCCTTTTCTCTACGGCAACCCTGAAGTGATAAAATAAATGCCGGCGTCAATTAATTAATGCGTTAACGCGATAACTTGCCCAGCACTATATATATATCTATATATATATCTATATATATATAGATATATCTATATATATATATATCTCTATATCTCTATATATATATAGATATAGATATATCTATATAGATATATATCTATATATATATATCTATATATCTATATATCTATATCTATATATCTATATATATATCTCTATATATCTATATATATATCTCTATATATCTATATATATATCTCTATATATCTATCTATCTATATATATCTATCTATATATCTATATATATCTATCTATATATATATAGATATATATATATGATATATATATATATAGATATCGATATATAGATATATATATCTGTATATATATCTGTATATATATCTATATATATATATAGATATATATATAGATATATATAGATATAGATAGATAGATATATAGATATAGATAGATATATAGATATAGATAGATATATAGATATAGATAGATATATAGAATCAATAAGACAATCACTCTTGAGGTTGTATTAATGTTATTGCGTGTTTCTGTTATTGTGTGTTCATTTTGTGACGCTTTGGCAACATTGTTTTTTAAACTTTCATGCCAATAAAGCCACATTGAATGGAAAAATTGAATTGAGACAGAGATTTGTTTAAAAAATTCAATTTAAAAAAAAAAACCATGAAAAACAAAAACATTGTTCTCATGACAATAAACAGAACAATACAAACACTGACTCTTCAAAATGTACCTAAAAGGAGTGTTAAATATTAAATTGTCTCCAGCCACACAACACATTGGTTCTTTATAGCAGCATTTCTTTTAAATAAAATCATCCATGTTGTTCATACTTCCTGCTGGTGTAGATTAGTTTGGCCTCTCCAACAATGAGACTGAGCAGCTGCCACTTTGTTACAACAAAGTTAACACTTCAGACTCCTTAAATGAAGGTCTGGACCAAAAAACAACATCCTGCAGTGCATCAAAAAGGTTTCAGTCTTAAAACAGTGAAAACCCATCTCTACTGCCTCACAGAATGGACATTGACTGGAAACAGTGGGGATAATAACAGAGATAAGAGCTTTAACTTTTTTGGTGCTATTGTTTTAAGACAATAGCACCATGTAAAATCCTCCAGTTCTCCTTTTAATAACTTTATATAAAACTCTCCAAACTGGTTTCACACCAGTGTCCACGTCCAGTTTCTGTCTCCACACTGTCAGCTCTACCGTTGTTTGCTTTTGTTTGTTTTAGTTCGCACTTTTACACAATGTGTGTAGACAGTTTCTCCCTTAGCTGCACAGGTCCACAAGCTTACAGTCCGTTCCACAGACCCCATTCAGATCTGGAACAAAACACAGTTCTGGAAAGGGGTCAGTCGCATCAGTCGAGTTTCATCTCCTGCAGCATCTCGACCTCCTCCCTGCCCACCTGCTCAGGATACTGCTCTGCCGGATGGACTTCAGCCCGAGAACACAAGCCACTGCAGGTGCATCGGTCATTCGCTGCTGGACCTGTGAGATATCTTTGGACAAACTCTGCTTTAAATGTGTACCAGACCCTGACCCCCCTCTTTAGGTAAAAACAGTACACTCTGAGGGACCCAATGCAGCCTGTCCCAGAATAAGTCTACTAAGATGCCCTGTAGTCTGTGTGTGAGGCCTTTAGGGGGTTCCATGCAGCCTGTGCCACAGAGCAGAAGCCACCAGATTGTTAAAGCCTGCTCTGCCTTTACTGCTCGTGTGTTGCCGGGCAGAGTTAGAGAGCTGCTCTTTATCAGAGAAGTAATCCTCCACTTTCACCCTTTGTCGCGCTGTCCCTTACTTCTCCTGTGAACTTCCACTGTTACTCTTAGTTTTCCTTTTCAGACTGGCGACTTTAAGCACCTCATCTCCCTCCATGTCCACATCACTTCCTGTCAACACGACACAATTTACATCGTTTCACTTTCCCTTTTGGTTTCCTGTCTCCTCCCGTCTCCTATCACTCAGCCGACTGTCCTCCCGTCTTCTATCACTCAGCAGACTGTCCTCCCGTCTTCTATCACTCAGCTGACTTACTTGCTGGACCCCACCTGTGGAGAGGTAGCAGAGAGAATGATGAAGAGAAAAAGTGAGTGTGTGAGGGAGAGATACAGAGAGAAAGAATGAAGACCTTAATCTTCAGCCATGACAATGAAAATTCTTGAGAGCACTAAGTTACGCTTCATGTAGTCCGACACAAACACTCCTCTCTCCAGGTGTCTTCCATGTCATGTGACCATGATGAACAGAAAGTGAAAGGTGAAGCGAGGTTTTATTTCGCTGTAGGGTTCTTTCCTTAATGTTGTTGACACTGAGCTGGTCAGTGGCTAAAACAAGCACTTTTAGTAGACAAACTGATAGTGAGGAGGTATTACATTACAGCCCATTTAGCGGCTGCAACAATCTCCCTCAATACTGCAGAAAACCCTAAATGCATTATCCCAAATAGTCAGATCCACACAAAAATAAGGGAAAATATGGTTTGAAAATACAAACTGACACTGGTTCAACATGTTAGTTCAGAGGAAGACTGAATGAAAGTGTGACTCCTCGGCCACTAATAATCAGGCCTCATGTACATTTGTAGACACACTGGATGTAAATTAACTTTCATGCCTGAAGGGTACTGGATTTGTGAGGCGGACATTGAAGTTTATATTTGAGAAAATTCTGCAATGAAACATTTTTAAATACAAAGCGATTTTTAACAAGGAGTTTTTGAGAGAATAGTACAAACAACCACTTATCAGTTGACCAAGCAGGACACGTGATGGCTGAATTCAATCAGATGAAAGCCTCAGAGAAAACAAGTGGATCTGCAGCTGTTGGTTTTTACCTGAACACCTCTCAGCTGACAATGAACACGTGCACGCTCTGACATCACAGCTCATTAGAATGTTTGAAACTATTTCATAAACGTTCAATAGGCAGCTCTCTTGCATGAAGTCATCTTTATTTCTTTACATACACACCTATGTTTGAACATATTAACTGGACAACAAACTACAATAGCCACTGCATGCAGGTACCGTCACCTTCCCGAAGCCAAACTACTTTGTGGAGAGTAAAGTAGATTTTGGGTAAAAACAATGGAAGGAAAATAAATTCAAAAAGCAGCAAATTGATAAAGTGCATATCTTCACTCTAAAAGAAGTGTTGTACGGCAGCCTTCTGCTCACTTGGCAAGACAGTGTATGGATATCAGTTACACACTGGACAAATTCAGGCACATCCACTGGTTTTGTCTTCTTCAGCACTTTCCCATTGTTTCCCATTGAAAGGCAAATTATTAAATTACATTATATACACATTTTACAAACCAAGGGTACAATTTCATTTCTAAAAGGGGAACTGTTGGTGGACATACGGCATCACATGTAGTTCAGATTCCTTCCTCTTCCTTTTGAAGTGAAATCATACATGATACAGTATGACAGACAGCTGTGCCTGGTCCACATCTGCATTCAGTGCAAGACAAAAACCTTCCTACACACAAAGAAAAGGTCTGAGTAGTGATGATACACAAGATGCTGAGGAAGGGATTAGGAAAGAGCGTGTATTAGATATGTATGGGAGACAATTAGGGCCACATGAAAGACGTTCTGAGGCCTGAGATGAGTTTTTAGTGATGGAAGTCAGGAATTAAATCTGAAAATTAATTTGCACACCCTCATTTTGTCCCAGCGTACCCGACATACCAAATGCCCTCAGACCTCCACACCGATGTGTTGAAAATGTACAACATTTTGCACATTGTTTTACATGAACACGTTTCTGATGAGAATCCCTTCAATTTGGTCTTTGAAGAATCGTGACCTGTATTTCTGCTAAGTGGGACATTTTACAGTGTAAACAAACTCCAGTGCTTTCTGGGACATTTGACTCTTATGGAGACACAGTGTCAAAATAACCTGACATAGCTTTGGCATTACTGTACATTCAGGAGTCCAGAATTCACTCCTTTGTTGTTTAACATGCTACAATCTGTTCAGATGAGGGCTGAATATCTGGTTGAGATGCTATCTGGATCAGTTCCAAGTGCTCCTCTCAGTGCTCATAGACATAAGCTTCAAGAGTGAAAAGTAGTTTTCTTTCTTTCAGTGACAACCTCCAACAAGATCATTTCTGACTGCTCCATTTTCAAAATACACTGCAACTGGATGCATTATCCTGCCATCATAACATCATTCCCTCATGTGGACTAGCTTTTACTTCAGCATGGCACTTGCCCAGTGTTCACAATGTATATACAAAATCAAATCTACACAAGTTAATATGGCTGAGTTCACTGGAGTCAAATGTAAAGGACAGTGTGGGAGTTCTGACAGAAGCTGGTCACGCAACAGTGTCAAAGATGCAAGGACAGCTGAGACTGTACTACTGCTCTGGGGTCAGATCGATCAGCCATCTGGTGACTTCAAGTTCATGCTCTTTTGCATATCACCACAACTGAACATGAAAAATGAGCATCAGTAAATACACTAAGGGGAGGTTGAGTTCTGGAGTCCGTGGTTAAATCCTTTTAAATCATGTTGTGGCTCGTTAAATAGCTAATGAACTTTTTTTTAACTCTTTTTGTGTGACAAGTCACCAGCAGACAACAGGACTCCCACCCTCAGTCCATGTATCCATATCACAACCACTCTTATCAGATCTATTTCTCCTCTTCTGTACACAACATGGTGGAGGACGTTCAGCAGGTGTACCAGGTGTCCCTCAGGTGGATGCTCTGTGTGCTTTACTTGCTGTGGTGGAGGTACTGCTGGGTGAACATGTTGAGCTCGCTGTCCAGCCAGCCCGCCTTGTTCCTAACACAACAAAGCACACACATTAATATCTATATTTATGAAATAAGGTGCATGTCTGAAAGGGCTATAAATACAAGTTAATGAAAACAACTGTGCCGTGTAATTGTCTGTACTAATCTAAACAAGTGACCACAGAGAGTCTAAGAGGACCCAACTGTTTCTTAGCAGGTACACATTTCACATACAGTCTTTCAGAACTTCTGTGTTCCTAGTCCAAAGTGAAATATGAGGCTAGCATTTTTTCAGATCCATGCAGTCTGGATGGATCAGTTTTTTCTATCTTTGGGAGTTGTTTTGGCTTAGTGTGGATAGAGGGCCAGAGCGGAGAGGAAAAGTAGCTTCATACATGCATCCGACATCTGCAAGTCTCTTCTTGCATATTTGACCTACTACCTATAGCAGGCATTTATCCCACCATCTCACATGCCCCAAATACTGAAGTCATACAGTCTGGCACAGATTGAGGTCTGTTATCACCAATATACAATATACTGACAGTACGAACCTTTGGATAACACCAAGAGCCTCTACGTGTGGAATACAATGTCCACGCTGCTCATAAAGTAAGTAGTATGGAAGAAGTAAAAAAGCATCAACGAGACCATCAGTCTATTTCTATAAAGTTATTCTTATCATTCTATGGCAACATGTACATGTGCTATCATGAAGTTCATTACATTTTTTTGTCTTAATTCAACGCTTTTTCGTGTTTAATACTGAAGTACATATGGCATATGACAGAATACGATCACCGCCCACGGCCGACCATCGAGCCAGACCAAACTCCACCGGACTTCCTCAGGGAGGAGGGGCAGGAGAGTCGCGATGGAAGCTAAGCTAACCCAGTTAGGACCTGAGGCTACTCCACTACCCAGCATGCTGCTGGCTGTCTGATGTTCAGTCAGAGAAAAAAAAAAAGATGAAATAAGACTAGGCGAACCCAGCGACGGGAAGTGGGTGACTATTAAGCCCACATCTTCTCAGAGACCTGGCTCTATCTGGGCATCCCGGATCAAGCAGCACTTGACGGGCAAATGTCAGGACGGAGCGCAGCACTCCTGTGGGATGAAGAGGTGGACTCTATGTTTCCATCAATGATGCTTGGTGCTCAAACATATTGAAAGTTAAATCAGATGAAATCATGCAGGTTCACCAGTAACTCCTTCAGCTCAGACTCCATTGGGCCTCCAGCTGAGACCGCTCTACCGTTTGTAAACTGTTTTAATATAGTTTTGCTGTTGTTGAATGTGGCCCCCATTTACTTGTATTCATCAAGACTTTTGTCAGTCTTTTGATTTGATTTTTTGAGGCATGCAAGATGTCAAGGTAAGACGAGTTTTCTTCAAGTATTCAATGTAACACATATTGTGGGTGTAGTATTCCTTGGTGGTTAGCCCCACCACCAGTCTGTCTGTATGTAAATGTACGCTGCGTGTGGTGAGCTTCTTACCGCAGCAGCTTAGCCTTGCTCTGTAGGCTGTCCAGCAGCTCGATCTTGCTGTTCATATCAGTGATCTCATCCTCCAGGTTCTGACGGGTGACGTCGACCTGCTGGCAGAGCTGAGCAAACACACCTGCCAACTCCCTTTAACCAGAGACAGAGGGGAAACAACCAAGATAGGACAGCATTATAATAAGAGATTCTTCACCGTCTTCATAACACCCCCCCCCCGGTTTTATTTCCTCTTTTTCTGTCTGTATTTAAGAGTTTTCATGTTGAATTGATTTGAAAAGCATTACATAAATCTGATGCATTATTATTGCTCACTGCTGGACTTGGTGGCTGCAGTTGGATCCGGTGTAGCTGACGATGAGCTGAAGCTTCTCGCTAGCGTAGTCCACAAACTGTCTCTTGAAGGCCCTCTCCTTGGCCCTGGTGGTCCAGGTGAGCCGCTCGTAGATGTAGAGGAGTCCGTACAGACCCACTGACAAGGCGATCAGACGCCAGCCCACTGCCTTCCAGACCTGCACACACCAGCAAAGCTTTAGGTCTGGCTTAACGGTGCCCTCCTACCTCTCATATCTAAACACACACTGAAGCTGAAGCAGCTCTGTCAAGACTACTGTTGGATGATGGGTTGTCCTGGTGTACAAAAGCTACTTGAGGGCAAGGACTTGAGTCTTCATAATAAATGTCATAAGATGTGCATTATGGAATTAAAATGTATATGGTAAACTGAATGTGAAAACATGCATCATAAAAAAAGAATATAAAAAAAAAAAAAAACACCCTTAACTCAAGATCCACCTTCTAGTCTTTACCAGAGCTTTCAACCACATCTCACTTTGTCCTCTTTTACACAGGCCTTTATTGTTCATATAGGTGTGTGTGTGTGTGTGTGTGTGTGTCCTTACCACGCCACCAACCACAA
>NW_022280406.1:0-5125 GCF_004355925.1 Anarrhichthys ocellatus
CCCCGTTAAAACATAAATTAACTGTGGTTTATCACATCTTTGGAAAGCTGAGTTCAATTGCTCTAGCCACACCCAGGCCTGATTACTGCCACACCTGTTCTCAATCAAGAAATCACTTAAATAGGACCTGCCTGACAAAGTGAGGTAGACCAAAAGATCCTCAAAAGCTAGACATCATGCTGCGATCCAAAGAAATTCAGGAACAAATGAGAAACAAAGTAATTGAGATCTATCAGTCTGGAAAAGGTTACAAAGCCATTTCTAAAGCTTTGGGACTCCAGCGAACCACAGTGAGAGCCATTATCCACAAATGGCGAAAACATGGAACAGTGGTGAACCTTCCCAGGAGTGGCCAACCGACCAAAATTACCCCAAGAGCGCAGCGACGACTCATCCAAGATGAGTCGTCGCCCCAGAACAACATCCAAAGAACTGCAGGCCTCACTTGCCTCAATTAAGGTCAGTGTTCATGACTCCACCATAAGAAAGAGACTGGGCAAAAATGGCCTGCATGGCAGAGTTCCAAGACGAAAACCACTGCTGAGCAAAAAGAACATAAAGGCTCGTCTCAGTTTTGCCAGAAAACATCTTGATGATCCCCAAGACTTTTGGGAAAATACTCTGTGGACTGACGAGACAAAAGTTGAACTTTTTGGAAGGTGTATGTCCCATTACATCTGGCGTGAAAGTAACACGGCATTTCAGAAAAGGAACATCATACTAACAGTAAAATATGGTGGTGGTAGTGTGATGGTCTGGGGCTGTTTTGCTGCTTCAGGACCTGGAAGACTTGCTGTGGTAAATGGAACCATGAATTCTGCTGTCTACCAAAAAATCCTGAAGGAGAATGTCCGGCCATCTGTTCGTGACCTCAAGCTGAAGCACACTTGGGTTCTGCAGCAGGACAATGATCCAAAACACACCAGCAAGTCCACCTCTGAATGGCTTAAGAAAAACAAAATGAAGACTTTGGAGTGGCCTAGTCAAAGTCCCGACCTGAATCCGATTGAGATGCTGTGGCATGACCTTAAAAAGGCGGTTCGTGCTCGAAAACCCTCCAATGTGGCTGAATTACAACAATTCTGCAAAGATGAGTGGGCCAAAATTCCTCTACAGCGCTGTAAAAGACTCATAGCCAGTTATCGCAAACGCTTGATTGCAGTTGTTGCTGCTAAGGGTGGCCCAACCAGTTATTAGGTTTAGGGGGCAATCACTTTTTCACACAGGGCCATGTAGGTTTGGATTTTTTCCCCCTTAATAATAAAAACCTTCATTTAAAAACTGCATTTTGTGTTTACTTGTGTTATCTTTGTCTAATATTTAAATTTGTTTGATGATCTGAAACATTTAAGTGTGACAAACATGCAAAAAAATAAGAAATCAGGAAGGGGGCAACACTTTTTCACACAACTGTAGGTCTCTCTGCACTGTTAGCTCTGTTAGCTATGTTAGCACTCTCTGCACTGTTAGCTCTGTCTGCACCGTTAGCTCTGTTAGCTCTGTCTGCACTGTTAGCTCTGTCTGCACTGTTAGCTCTGTTAGCTCTGTCTGCACTGTTAGCTCTGTCTGCACTGTTAGCTCTGTTAGCTCTGTCTGCACTGTTAGCTCTGTCTGCACTGTTAGCTCTGTTAGCTATCTCTGCACTGTTAGCTCTGTTAGCTATCTCTGCACTGTTAGCTATGTTAGCTCTGTTAGCTATGTTAGCTCTCTCTGCACTGTTAGCTATGTTAGCTCTGTTAGCTCTCTCTGCACTGTTAGCTGTAGTTTGCACTGTTAGATGTGTTTTGCACTGCTAGCCCCGTTAGCTGCTAGCCGAAACATGATAGAAATGCTCTGATTATTGTATTTAGCACCTTTATAATTCGC
The DNA here is from genome assembly GCF_004355925.1 of Anarrhichthys ocellatus. Taxonomy (NCBI): domain Eukaryota; kingdom Metazoa; phylum Chordata; class Actinopteri; order Perciformes; family Anarhichadidae; genus Anarrhichthys; species Anarrhichthys ocellatus. The sequence continues at coordinate 1,867 of NW_022280406.1, forward strand.
TCTGTAGTTACACCGTTCATTTAAAGTAAATAATAATCATGACGTCGTTGCCTCCTAACGATGAGGTCGCTGTAACTCGCTCATCTCGTCTCTGGATTCACACGGACCCGTCTGGTCTCAGGCTGCTGGTGTTTTGGTTTGTGGCGCTCTGAGCTGGTTTCATTTCTGTTTGGCTGCCCCCCCCCCCCCTCCTCCTCCTCCTCCTCCTCCTCCTCCCTTCCTATTTTCACGTCACAACTTTACTCTGAAACCAGATTCCTTTATTTTCACCTTAAGATGATCTAAATGTTTCTAACAATGTAATTCATGTTAATGAACATTTACTATCTGCACAGTTTAAATAACATGAAGTCGTCTCTGACTTTATACAGAATTATACATTTATATCTTACAATACATTCAGGGACTTTGGTGAGTTTTAACGATGTTTCACCAGTTAAATCATAAATGATGCTTTAAACTCGTTCATTAATAAACACGTTTACTTCCTGTAAAGTAGCTTTTAATCCTTCATTACTGTATATTCCATTCATTATCTTACTCTCTGTAAACTGATCAGCAAAGAAATCATTTCATTAATATATTAAATATCAACTTAGGTGACGATGAAATAATTACTTTTCACTTATCTTTAACCTCTTTTATAATTCTTCACACACAGATGTAAGTTATCTGTAACGATGTATTTTACATTTATAGAAATCATTGTTTCCATTAAATACCGTAAATATGAACGAGAATATAATTACTCTCCTGAAAATGTTTTAATTATTTATGTTAGTTTCATTATTTTAACAGTTACACAGCGATGTAATAGAGTAACTAATGTAATTAAAAATGTATTTTATGGGGATAAATGTAATAATTTGGGATTTTGGAAATGTGTTTATAAAAACATGAAAGTCCTTTAATTACAACATTTGATGCGTTTAATATAAAATAAGTTTCAGGGATGCTTTCAAACTATCTAATAAAGCTTCTAATACGTGAATACATGTTTATTAAAATCCCTGCAGCATCATTTACCTTCAGTCACACTTTAAACTCATTAAAACCTTTGTTATTGTGTTTGAAACTAAATCTTCTCAAATTAATTTGCTTATCAAAGCTTTTGAAATAGTTTTTATCTTTTCAAAATAAAGGTGTGATTCAGTGTTTCTGATGGATGATAGCTGCCTACAGGAGGTCAGGTGATTGTTTTGTGTTTTTAAAACCTTGTTTCTTCTCTTTCTGTCCGATCAGGAGAAGCGGATCGACTCGCTGGACGCTGCGAACTCGCGGCTGATGGCGGCGCTGACGCAGGTGAAGGAGCGCTACAACACGCCGAACCTCCGCAACGGCCTGTCACCCACCAACCCCACCAAACTGTCCATCACTGAGAACGGAGAGTTCAAGAACAGCAGCTGCTGATTGGCCGACCGAAGCCAAAACAAGAGAGGCGGGGCTTAAACTCTTTAAAGCTGCAGCCCTGCGAACGTTCAGAGAGAGAGTCTATAAATAAGAGTGTAAATACTGAAGGTTTGATCTGTTTAGTGTACAGAGAGAGAGAGAGAGTGTGTGTGTGTGTGTGTGTGTGTGTGTGTGTGTGTGTGTGTGTGTGTGTGTGTGTGTGTAGAGTCACAGAAGCACAGTGAGGAAGAAACAAACCAAAAACTAAAACGCACTCAAGTTTTCTAACAGATTTTCTTTTAATTGTTTTTATTTGAATCTTCTGTTTGTTGTTGTCGAGGCCGAAGTTAATTCTTGTTAAGTTTTATTGTTTTGTTTACCTGACGAGTTCTTTTGGGGTTTTAATTTATTCCTCCACGTCGTCTCCTTGTTGCTGATCTACTGAACTCACCTGTAGCATCAGGGTCACCTGAATAAAAGCTGCCAGATAGTCTGAGTCTGCTCTCTTTGTCCTCTCCATGGAAACTATTGGTTGGATTCAGTGGCGGGCCGTGCATGTTGTACCTGGGCCTTCACTGCTGTCCTGCAGCTGAAACACAGCTACGGTTATTATTTGTTTTGTGTAAAAATGAAGCCAACACCTGTAGATACACTATCTGCCGAGAGTGCGTCTCCTCTCTGCTCTGACTGCAGTGCGAGGCTTCTGTGGGCGGCGGCGTAGGGGCTCACGGCAGCACCCGCTGCTCGTTCACGACAGTGCAGAACGTACGTGCTTTAACGTCAAAACACCAGAAAATTCTCCAATAACAAGTCTCTAGATTTGTCACTAGTAGCTTTTGACAAAGAAAAGTCGCCATGAGGGTTTGGAAAGTCGCCAAGTTTCCAACACAGGCACCTGCTAAATATGTCCCCAGAGCAACATTGGACGTAACAATAGTTCCGATCACATATTAAACCAAACAAAAATCTTCAGAAAAACAAGTTGTACAAATAATAATATATAAACAAGCATATTAAAGCTACAAATGCATTTAAATCACCAGAGCTGCTGTTCACTATTTAAAGACAAAGTCCATCCTCCTTTCTTTGTTAAAGAGTTTAATCTCACGGTTGTTCAGTACATCCGTGCATTTTAGTTCCAGTAAGAAGTCCTCCATTCATGGACGCCAGTGAAGACAGTCGAGCCTCCCCAGTTGAATACGTTTTAATGCGTTTGAGGCTGAAAATGTCCGCTCCACAGAGACAGCAGATATTGGGATTGTCACCACCCAACATGTCACGCTAGCCCACTGACCAATCACGTACTTGTAGGCCAGCTAGCAGGCTCTGACATGTCAAACTAAAGATCTGATTGGTTGAACACTATGACAATCAACAATATCGTCCCCATTCACTTAAACTGCACATGGATTCACTTGTGAGTCTGCAGGCCTCTGCCTCTGTTCTTACCTAGAGACACAGAGGTGAGATCTGATTGGATAAAAGCTCTACTTAAAACAAGCTGCACTGGAAGCAGAGCAACTGAGGAAGACAGGAGCTGTGCAATGAGAACATAAGATAATGGGGAAAATATCTTTATAAATTATAATACATGTAGTGTATTTAAGAACAATTATTAAATTATAAAATAGATATAACTTTGTGATTCTGTTTAGGCCAGCAGAGAAGGCCTTGCAGGCCCTGATGGCCCACCACTGGTTGGATTACAGTTTAATTACTTTACATTGTTTTGCATTTGTGTTGATGAATAATGAATGCCGTATTATAGAGATGACACACGTTATTCTCCCGGTGTCCACTAGAGGCATCACTGCTGTATTATAGAGATAATACACGTTATTCTCCTGGTGTCCACTAGAGGCATCGCTGC
>NW_022280406.1:5135-6368 GCF_004355925.1 Anarrhichthys ocellatus
ACACGTTATTCTCCTGGTGTCCACTAGAGGCATCGCTGCTGTATTATAGAGATAATACACGTTATTCTCCTGGTGTCCACTAGAGGCATCGCTAGTGTATATACATGTTATTCTGAAGAAGAAGAAGAAGAAGAGCACTTCCTGTTTTCTTGTTAAGTTTTTATTATGCTTAAAAAAGAAAATTAAAAGACAGGAGGTGATCAACAAAAAAGAAAAAAAATATATATATTCATATTCAAATATCTTTATACCTTTCTGTTCATATATGATTAACAAAGCAAAGAAAATAATTCCCGTAGTAGTAGTGCTTAAGTAAAGTTCAATATAGACTTTTATTATAACAAAATAGGCAGTTTACCGAGGGTTAAATATCTGTCAGAGTACAATAAGAACCTGCTGTTTGGGACACACCTGCAGACACCTGGAGGAGGAGGAGCTCCACAGATCATCACTTGATCACATGATCAAGATGATGAAGATGATAAAATATCAGGTTTAAAATCAGCTTCGTTGCTGTGAAACATCTCGTCAAGTCGTTCTGTCTTTATTTCAAATAAAGACAAATAAAAATAAAAGTTTGAATTATGAGAAACAAGAGAAACAACCTCATGAGTCGCGATTATACATTTGATCATATTTATGTTAAAAATAAAGATCTGAGACTTATTTATAATTAAAAAAATCTAAATTCCACAAAAGAGATCATACTTATAATAATGATAATTATAATTACAAAGCAGTTTTTTCTGAAGTATTCTTCAAATCATTGTTTATTTTGACAGTTTAACATTTGATTCTAAATACTCTTGAATTATTATATATATTTATATTGATTATCTTTCACAATTACTATGAGAACTATGAGATCAATACATTTTCTATCATTAAAATAAAATTCTGAATTTCTTCTGATTATGAGTTTTCTTTAAATTATCATTTGTTTTCCAGTAATTTAGCATTCTCTCACATTAAATCATGTTTTTGAGTTTTATCGATAATTTCCTCAGAGTTGTGATTTTCTCACGATTACAAATACTCCTGAACTTTTGTTTATTTATATATTTATATTGATTCCTGTTAATATAATAATATAATTAGGAGCTTGTGTTGTTTTTATTTATGACTTTAATGTCGTTTAAAAAGTGATTTAATATTTTCTTCAAAGTAAAATAAAAAGCTGAAATAGCCTTTGAAGGACACGAGGCTTCAGATTCCTTTGAAGGAAACGAGGCT
>NW_022280406.1:6378-12957 GCF_004355925.1 Anarrhichthys ocellatus
GGCTTCAGATTCCTTTGAAGGACACGAGGCTTCAGATTCCTTTGAAGACAGAAACGAGTCGAGGAAATGTTTCCAGAGTGAACTCTGTGACCTTTGACCTCATCAAACGGGGACAGAAGAAATGTTTCACAATGTTCAGCAGAATAAAATCACACTCGATGAAGCGAAGAGAGATTCTTCATCACCGCTTTAAAACCCTCCACAGCGCCCTTGAGGAGGAGGAAGAAGAGGAGGAGGAAGATGAAAGAAGAGGAGGGGGGGAGAAAGAGGAGAAGAGAAAACGATGAAGTTCAGATCAGAAGAAGAAGAGCGGTGAGGTCAGAGGCTGAAGGGGCTGATGGGAAATAAACGGGTTATTAACCGACATGCTGCTGAAGCTCAAACGTGCAAAGTTCTGTTTTGTGTCTCTGCTTCCTTCAGATGGAAACAGAAAGATGAATCCTTCTCTCTCCTCTTCTTCTCTCCTCCTCCTCCTCCTCCTCCCTTAAACATTAAGGAGCTGTACCGTGTTGCGTGTGATGTCATCATACTTCCTGTGTGCGTGACTCTGCTGGTCAGGAAACCCAACAATGAGTCTTATTCAGGCCCAAAACAACAAACAACTACAAAATAAAACTCTCCGGTCGGTCGGTGTGTGTGGCGTCATTTGATCAGGAAGAGGATCCTTTCAAAATAAAAGCAGAGGACAGAGTTTTGATCCTCATAACTTCTCCTTGGACTGAACCCAGATGAACGGACCCGACTGCTCCTCGATGATCTGCTTCACCTGGTCGTAGATCTCCTCCAGAGTGTCGCCCTGAACGATGGCTGAAAGGCAGGAAGCAGAGTCAGCATTATTGGGAGCGTTGTCTTGTAGTTGTGAGAGAATCACAAGAACATTTTCTATCATTCAAATAAAAATGATCTTGTGAAATCTGCGTTTCCTTGTAATCATGAGATACAGTCTCCGGCATGTTCTGTCAGACAGGAACACGAGTTGTTCTCATAAAGGTTGTTTGTGAAGCGTGAAACCGTTTACCTCCATCCAAACAGAAAGGGGGCGGAGCCAGCTCACCTGTGAAATGCTCGGTGAACTCCTGCTCCAGCTTAGTGGCTCTGTCGAAGGTTTTCCTGCCCTGCTCCTCCGTAAGACGCTTGTTCATCTCCCTGAAGGAGAAACAACGTCACACAGAGCTCACTGAGGAGGAGGAGGAGGAGGAGGAGGAGGAGGAAGAGGAAGAGGAGGAGGAAGAGGAGGGGGAGGAGCAAAGAACTAAAACAATCATCTCTTGTGGAGGTGAGACTCACATGATGTTCTCTACAGATTTGGGTTTGATGAAGACGGCGATGGGATGAAGCTGAGTCAGCTGGAGTCTCTTGATGGCGTTCCCCGACACGTCCAGGATACAGTGTTTACCCTGAAAACCACAGAAGAAGAAGAAGGAAACACTTCCATCAGCATCCAGTGTTTCTGTGATGAATCACACAAAACTAACTGTAATTTGCTGAAAACAAATGTAAAGAAGCAAAGTTTAAATGCTTCAGCGTGTTGAACAGAACGTTAACGTGGTGAGCTGAGCTCTGACGATAAAGATTTATTGTTTTATCGAAGTTCATCTGAGCATCAACGTTTGACTGAAGCTCCTTCATAAAAAGGATACAAAATAAGGTTAATATATAAACATACGTGAGCTCATAATACAGATGAAGATCAGAAGATACGAGCGTGAAAAGATAAACATGGTGATTGCCTCTTCCTGCTCTGTGATTTTATTTATGTTAAGTTTGTTTATTATTATTTTATTGTTTAAATTGTGCAAAATAAATAAAATAAAATAAACTATGTGGTATCTGGATCACAGGGTATCTGGATCACGGGGTATCTGGATCACGGGGTATCTGGATCACGGGGTGTCTGATTCGGTACCTTCTCGGCCACCTCTCGGACCGACTGCACGCTGGTCCCGTACAGGTGGTTGTTGTACTGCCCCGCCTCGATGAACTTGTGGTCCTGGATGTCCTTCTCCATCTGCTCTCTGGACACCACGAAGTGATAGTCTCTGGCGTCCACCTCGTAGTCCCGCTTCGGCCGGGTCGTATCTGAGGAAGAGGAAGAGGAGGAAGAGGTTAACCTGAACACGTCCCGCTACGAGTCGACGGGTTCTCGGGTCCTATCTACGAGGACTTACGAGGAACGCAGGAGCCGAATTTGTCGGGGAACTCTGAGATGAGGTCGTCGTTGATCCGGTCCTTCATGGGGCCGAGGACGATGACGGGACGGGTGTAGCTCACTGTCGGAGAGGACGGAGACAGGAAGTGATCAGAGACTTCCTGTTTGAACTCTGCATCTACATGTTTAAAGCTGGAATCTGAATATAATAAAAAATTATGAATCTGATCGACATCGAGGTCGACGACGTCATCAAACATGAAGAAAAAAGAGCAGAATAAAGTATATGCTTCTTAAAACACACTTCATACGAGTTCATCTGATGTGAAATAAGTTTCAATAAAATGACAAAACGATTATCTGGTGAAAAAAAAAGACATTTTAAGTCAAACGAAAATAAACGTCTTTGTTTAAGGACTCGGTCTAAAACATCTGCAAAAAATCTTTAAAAAGAATTTTTGTATGAATTTTAAAAATGTTCCGTTTTCTGTATTTTCTGATTGCAAAACCCTCAACGACTAATTCAAGATCACGTCATGTGAGTTACATATAGAATATTTGTATCTTTGGACATAATTCAGTTAAAACTTTGAATCTGAATGCATGAAGTAGTTTTGTTGTTTTTACTTTGTGAACACGAACATCTCGTCAAACAAAAAACAAATCGTCTTCAGAATAATAATAACAACAACAATAATAATAATAATAGCAATAATGCTAATAATAATAATAACAATAACAATAATAATGCTAATAATAATAGCAGTAATAATAATAATAATGCTAATAATAATAATAACAATAATAATAGCAATAATAATAATAATAATGCTAATAATAATAACAACAATAATAATAGCAATAATAATAACAGCAATAATAATAATGCTAATAATAATAATGCTAATAATAATAGCAATAATAAGGTGAGTTCAGGTGGTTCTGGTCTCCTACCTTCCTGCTGAGCGACGGGTTCGTAGGAAAGAACCAACTCCTCCTGCCCACCTGACAACAAAGAGAGAGAACGTTAGGAGAGGAGGAGAAAGAGGAGGAGGAAGAGGAAGAAGAGGAGGAAGAAGAAGGAGAGGAGGAAGAGGAGCAATGACTCAATGTGTGACATCATCGCTGTGTTTCTAAACAAAAACACTGATCTCATCTGAATATTCAGATTCATTTCTGCTGATTTTCACTAAATAAAAAGCTGACGGCGATGGGTGTGTTCAGGAGCCTTTTACAGAATCAGGACAAAGGAGCTGTGTTTGAAAGTAACCACATATTAATATTTACTTTTTGCTGTACTACATCTCAGAGATGAAAACATGTGTCTACCGTATTACAGATAAAAAATAAAAATAGTCAAAAGTCACAAGTTTTACAGGTGCAGTGTGTACGGTTTGGCGCCATCTAGAGGTGAGATTGCAGATTGCAACCAACTGAAACTTCTCCCGTTTATTAATCGCGGAGGAAAACCACGAAACCAAAAAACGTGAACGTCTCTCTCTGGAGTCAGTGTTTGGTTTGTCCCTTCTGGGCCTCTGTAGAACATGGCGGACTCTGTGACTCTGTATGTATTTATGTACAAAAATACAAATGCTCTCATTTTCAGGTGACTATACACTAATAAAACCTACTTAGTATTATATTCCATTTCTTGTACACACTGTTCCTTTAAGGACAAAAAAAAATCCCCTCATCTGGTGACCAATGACCGAAGTATGAAAGGTGTTTATAACGTTGTTTGTCATAATAATCAGAGTTATGGTTACGTTTGAAGAAGATGTTGGGTTAGGGTAACCCTTTAAACACATGTTACGTGTTTAGTGTTAACAACACAAAGGATTACTGGTGAGTGAAGGACTTCCATTAGTAACGACTAGATAATACTCTAAAGTCACTCTTTGAGTTCTACATGCCGAGTCAGGAGCTTCAGTGCAGACGCTCGCACCATCAGCTGCGTCTGTGATGTCATGCTGTTATCGGCCAATCGGCGCCTCGTGCTCGTTAAGTTTAGCGGTTAGCTTGTTAGCGTTGACGGTCACACTTACGGTAGCTACTTTCACTATCGCTGGCGTTAGAAGTCACGTGTTCTGCAATCACAACAAAACACAGGACACGCCGGGGGGGGGTCAGCGTTTACCCATAATGCTTTGCACCCAGAGCCACTCAACACACTCGAGGTGTTGAGCAGCAGAACAATCACAGAATAAACCTTCAAAGTGTTCATCTCTACGTCTCATCCAGCAGCGATGACGTCCCGCTGCGTGGAGCCTTGAGACACCAAACAACCAATTGGTGGTGGACCATCCCATAATAACAGTCAGTGAACCAACAACCTGGATCACTCACTGTACAATGTTCCCGAAATTTAAACATCTTAACAAGCACATTGAATGTTCGTTAAAATACAAACCAGAAGAAACGCCCACAAACTGCTTTCTTATTTGAATTCATGTGGAAAAAATACAACAAATACAAACGTTACAGTCGTTTGTTCCTCAGCTCTGGTTTAACATCTGAACCTTTGTAATTAATCTCAATTCAAGCTTTAAAACCGAAACATTGAGTGTAAAACAAAGACAAAATGATGATTGTGGAGATAAATAATAATAATAATCACCCAGAAATGATCCCTACAAAGTAAAAGAAAGGACAAAAGCTTCTGTTGCTCAGTGAAACAAAGGTCCAGCCAGTAGCTTGTGTTAAGAAGTGAAAAGTATTAAGAACAGATTTTGGTAAAAATGTAATTGTGAACAATCTGCTCATTATTTCTGTCACAGTTATGGTTTGTGTTTAGTTTGTTTCCTGTTTTATTTTGAAGTTCTCTGCCTCTTGTGTCCCGTGTTCACTTCCTGTCTCTTGTGCAGCTTTAGTAGGATTGTCTCTAATAAGTCCAGAGCGTTGATGAGTGGAATCATTTATATAAACTCACTACATGTTTTTTATCTCAGCATATTCTGCTTTAATCCATAAATCCATTTAAACATTTAAACTACATTTATAGAACCACAAGAACACAGAAATCTGTTTCTTTCTTTAAGGAGATGACTTCATAAAATATGACGACGACAGACATGTGAGCTTCAGATGTTCTCTATAGATCTATAGAACGTGTGAGTGTTGAGACAGAGAGTGAAGAGATGGAGCTCAACGGGCTGGAGGGTCCTCGACAGTCGATGGTGAGGAAGAGCAAGGGAGGGAGGGAGGAAGGGAGGAATGGATGGAGGGAGGGAGGGAGGGATGGAGGGAGGAAGGGAGGGAGGGATGGATGGAGGAAGGGAGGGAGGGAGGGAGGAAGGGAGGGATGCATGGAGGAAGGGAGGGAGGGAGGGATGGATGGAGGGAGGAAGGGAAGGAGGGAGGAAGGGAAGGAGGGAGGGAGGAAGGGAGGGATGGATGGAGGGAGGAAGGGAGGGATGGATGAAGGGAGGAAGGGAAGGAGGGAGGGAGGAAGGAAGGGATGGATGGAGGGAGGGAGGAATGGAGGGAGGAAGGGATGGAGGAAGGGATGGAGGGAGAGAGGGAGGAAGGAAGGGAAGGAGGGAGGAAGGGAAGGAGGGAGGGAGCGAGGGAGGAAGGGATGGATGGATGGAGAAAGGGAGGGAGGTCTGAGGTCTCGTGTCCATCAGGAACCAACTTCAGCTCCTTCACCCTGGTCAGTCCTGATCATTTGGTTTTTAGGGTAAATATATTATTTGGAGTTTTCTTAACATTTGGGGCGTTTGTTCAGAAAACTGACTTCCAGAACGGGAAAGTTGACGTGAACGCTCCTCAAGGTGGAACAACAACTCAGAAAGTCTGCAGTAAATGACTTCATATTACGCAGAATAATAACGGACAAAAGCAAATGTTTGTCGGCTCGGAGCAACAAAATACAAGAGAAAATGTTTCATGTTTTATTACATTCTTAATTACTGGGATCTACCTTCACTTCACTCTAGATCTCTTTTGCTCCTTTTTGTTTTTTTACTCCATTTTAAAATGAGCGTACAAATTATAACTGCTGTGAACTTTCTGCTGAATCCTTTATGAACAATAGTGAGATCTGGACTTTAATGAACGTCACACCTTAAAGAGGTTAAATCAGACGACGTCTTAGACGATGACATTATGATACATTACTGATCTTAATAATATCAGTTATTATTCACTGGGTTTATTGTCCATCTTATGTTATGTATTCTGTTTCTTTATCTTAAATCATCAAGTGTGTTTTATTTTCCTTGTTTTTATTAAAAATGACAAGATGCAAAGTCAAAATTCAGATATTAAGTCAACAGACTATTTAGTATTTTTATGGTTCTTTGTCCATTTGTTTCTCTTTTGTTGTCTTTGTTTGTCTTTCTTTGTGAGGATTGGCTGAAGATGGATCCTGGTGGAGAACCAGGAGGCTGATGGGACATTTCTTTGGGGGGGGGGGGGGGGGGGGGGGG
>NW_022280406.1:13057-14424 GCF_004355925.1 Anarrhichthys ocellatus
GGGGGGCGACACACTTACTGTGGCCTTTGGACAGCATGTCGTCACTGTTGTCCTGAGGTCAGCAGAGCCGAGTGAACAACGAGGAGAAAACAACAACAACAACAACAACAAGTTACAGCGTTACAGCGACAGACAGAGAGAGCAGAGGAAACACAGCCGGTCGGCAGGGCTGCGGGGCGGCCATCTTGGCTCCGAGGAGGAGGAGGAGTTTTCTTTTAGTGAGACCAAATATTCTGCCTTCATGGCTGAAATGTTTCCAGTAACAGGCTCCGACTCCCTGAGCCAAAGGAGCATCTTTCACTGATTCAGGTGCGTTCCTGTTAGCCACGCCCTCCTTGCCATGACAACCGGTGCATTTAGCAGTAGCAGCACCAGCTGACCTCTCTACCTGTCGTCTCTCAGACAGACCACGCCCCCCCCCCCCACCCCCATCTCGACGACGTCACTCTGGGATACTTACGGTCGACGTCGCTGGTCTCCTGCTCGCTCGCCTCTTTGCTCTTGTAGAACGGAAACTTTCGGGAAAAGAGGTTCTTTTTACGCTTGTCATTGAGAGACTGCTGAGGAGGAAGAGGAGGAGGAGGAGGAGGAGGAGGGGTGATGGAGTAAAAAAAAAGAGGAGGAAGAGGAGGAGGAAGGGGGAGGAGTCTGATGTCGGTTCGAAACAGAATGAGATGCTTTTTTTGTCCGAGTCTGACTAAATTAAAAATAAAAGCTGAAACTCAAACAAACAAACAGAGACTCTGAACATGTAGAAACTAAACGTTAAGAAAGTAAACAACCTCGACTAAGCCTCCAAAACATGACGAACTCAACGCTTCCTCCAGGTTCACTGGTTGTCTTGATAAATATACATTTATATCATATGTATGTATCTTTATATTTAGTTCCGTGTCTCACAACACGGTTTTTATTCACTCATTAATTCCAGTTGTTTCTCCTTTGGTATTTTGATCCCTCCTCTCTTGCCGTAGTTGGTTCCTTTTCACTTTTACATTTTGGAGCCCTTTGTGGGTCAAAGTCTGTAAGTATTTATGTAAATATGTATTTGTATATCTCTGTGTATCTGCTGTTTTAGTACAACATCTGTGTTGTAGTAGTAGATGCTAATCCCGATTAGCATTTCTCCCTGAAATCAATGTTAAAGTTAGCTTACGCAGGCAAGCCTCAAGAAAACGTCTACTCGCCTTTCTTTCATGAAAGCTACAAGTTTTATTCTTTAATGTTTCCACAGTTTTACAAAAGAAAAGAAAGATTTTAACTAAATACCCTAAAATCTACTACGGATTCCTACTGTTAGCTATGTGCTAAGCTAACCTGTACAAAAGAGCAGAATAGCACCTGTGAATGAAACTCAACACTTCCTG
>NW_022280406.1:19424-21385 GCF_004355925.1 Anarrhichthys ocellatus
GGGGGGGGAGACTGCTGAGATGTTGGAGTGTGAAGAAGAAGAAAAACGTCTCTTGAAATCAACGACATGCTGTTAAAGTGTCTTTAAACATTAGCTCGTTAGTGTGAGTTCATCTTCATACAGGCTCAATACATGCACCATGAGTCACACACACACACACACACACACACACACACACACACACACACACACACACACACACAGGAGATCAACACCATCATGTGTCACACACATACACACACACAGGAGATCAACACGTTAGATCAGAGTTCAGGCTTCACACATTTCTAATCCCATACCTTTCCTTACCGTTCCTTTCACGCTCAGATGTTCAGTGTGAAGAGACGACTGTAGAGTCGTCACATGAAGCCGGCTGACTGTATGTCAGAAGGCACGTTTCTGTCCACAGGATTCTACGAGCGTTTTGGAAACGCCGAAAATGTAGAAAAATCTTCCAAGTTTGGCAGAAAGGTTTGTGTGTTGATGAAATCAAACTGGAAACTTGATTTAGTGAATAAATGATGACTTTGATGAAGCATCATGTGACTCAGGAAACCTTGCTCTTTTAACAACGTCATCTTCTTCTTCAGTGGTGTCGTGGTTCTCCACCTCCTGCTGATCCTACTGATCACATCGCGGTAGTGGATGGAACGCGTTTACTCGTTTACAGTTTGGGATAGACGTGGATGTAAACCTGTCCAGAGACATGCGTCTGTTCACAAGTATATCTGATCTGTTTGTTATTTTAATTCCTGCTTTATCTGTTCATATGAACTCAACTCTCTTTATTAAAATAAAAGCCCTCGGAGCGTTTTCACTTCCTAACGAGGCTTTTATTGTGAAACATTTGCACCCACAGTGACTGAACTCTTTGGATGGTTAATCCAGAACAGACAGGTCTTTATAAAGCGTATTTATTACTTTAAAGTGATAAAAAGGTACATTATGCTTTGTTGTTATGCCCATTATATATATTTATATATTGGGCTGACTTCCACTGCCTACCAAAATAAGACAAACCCTAAACGACTTCATGTCGTCTCTTAGATAGAGACTCTAATGAAACATGCCTGACTGTAGTACTACTGAAGTATTGATACTTGTACATTGATATTAGAGGTATTAAAGTAGCTAAATATGCTACTTTCATCCACGTCTCTATGAACACCGGTAGCATAGCGCTAACGCTGACGGAAGCTGAATCAGTGAAAGGAATAACTCACGCAAGGCATCATGGGAGTAGAAATACCACGGACAACACTAAACATGTGTACTAATACATCGAGCAGTACTGCTGCTGCTACCGAAGAAGAAGAAGAAGAAGAAGAAGAAGCACTCACCCCTCTGTCTCGAGCCTTAGCGTTGAACTTCACCGTCTTTAATCTCGCTCGCTCCTTCTTCTCCACCCTGAGGTCAGAGGTCAGAGACACACTTCTGTCACTTTGAGGCAATAAACGGCTTGACGTGTTGACGTGACGGATGTCTCATGAATAAAACGGTTTAAAATGAACTAAACTGTCAAATAACAACACAGAACAATAACAGCACAGAGATCATATCACTGCTGCATCAGCTTTAACTTGAGCTCATTTAGATCCTACAGCGACAGAGTTCTCCAGACACCGGCATGTGTTGAGGAGCTGATACTTCTATTACTGTTTCTGCTTTCATTAGAAACACTAAAGCTTTAACTGCTCTCATTATAAGTCTGGATCGACTGTGATGCAACTCGATCATGTTTATTCTGTCTGTTGACTTTATTAAGGTTAGGTTCCCCTTAAAGGTTGTTTTTTACTTTGTGTGACTGTGTGTGTGTGTGTGTGTGTGTGTGACTGTACGTGTGTGTGACTGTGTGACTCTACGTGTGTGTGACTGTGTGTGACTGTACGTGCGTGTGACTGTGTGTGTGACTGTGTGTGTGTGACTGTGTGACTGTACGTGTGTGTGACTGTGTGTGTGTG
>NW_022280406.1:21395-39494 GCF_004355925.1 Anarrhichthys ocellatus
GTGTGTGTGACTGTGTGACTGTACGTGTGTGTGACTGTGTGTGTGTGTGACTGTGTGTGTGTGACTGTGTGTGTGAGACTGTGTGTGTGACTGTGTGTGTGACTGTACGTGTGTGTGACTGTGTGTGTGACTGTGTGTGTGTGTGAGAGGCTGACCGTCTCTTGCTGGGGATCACCCCCACCTCCTCCAGCTCCCCCTGAGACGTCAGCTGTCTGGCCTGCCACCACTCGTCGTCGGAGGCGTTCACCACGTGCAGGATGTCCCCGAACTTAAAGTTGAGCCCCTGACTGGGCAGCCCGGAGTCTCTGGTCTTATCGTAGTCGAACAGAGCTCTGCAGAGACACGACCGAGGTCCTTAAAGGTACTTTACAGAAAAAGTGAAAGCTATACAAACATACAAACATGACATAACTAGCATCACAGGTTCCATCAGGTAAAGAGAAAGCTACACATTTAAATTCATTAAATACTGATTAATTGAAATACATTACATTACATTACAGTCACTTTTATCCAAAGCGACTTACAATTCAGAGTCTATCACATTTCTACACCGTAGGCACAACTACGGGAGCAATTTTGGGGTTAAGTGTCTTGCTCAAGGACACATCGACATGCGACTAGAGCCGGGGATTGAACCGCCGACCCTCTGATTGAAAGGTGGCCCTGCTATCCACTTAGCCACAGTCGTTCCACAATGTAATTAATTACATACAAGATTTTTGTAAAAACATTATCAATTAATTCAAGTAACTAATTAAAATGAACAAATTTTTGTCGAATAATTAAAATTGAACGTACATATAATTAAATATAAATAAATATGTTCAAATTCATAGTTTTAGCATTTTCCATTAAAGTGTTTTCACGCTGCTCGTTTAGCAAAATTAAAAAGCAGTATTTTCATTAATTCACAGATTATGATAAAGACATAAAACTAATCATGTTTTAATGTGAGAAAGACATAAATAAGATAATAAGAAAGGTGACAGGAACCGGTTCTGATCCTCCATACATCCCAGGGTGTTGAACCGGCGAGTCGTCGGCGTCTCACCTGACGTACAGAGACCTCTTCTGACTCGTCCGCAAAGACCCGGATCCAGAACTGATGCTGCTGTTCATCATCTGCTCTCTCAGGTCGTGGATCTTCGCCTCAAACCGACTGTACTCTGCACAGAAAGAGGAAGAGTTCCAGCACATGCAGGAAGTACACCGTCCTACATGTGTGTGAGTGGACATGTGACTGTAGGTTGGTGTGTCCAGGTGTGTCTCACCCTCCGGCCTGTAGTGGGCGATGATGGTCACCGTCTGCCCGGCGTTCTTCAGGGCGGCGGCCGCCTGTTCGTGGGTGGCGTTACGGAGGTCCACCCCGTTCACCTGGAGCCAGACGACAACGTTACACAAATATTACAACTTATCTCTAAATATCAGACATGTTTCAAGTTTATACAAGTGTTACCAAAGTTGGATAAATCCCCCGCTCTCCTCTCCTCTCTCTCCTCTCCTCTCCCCTCCTCTCTCTCTCTCTCTCCCTCTCTCTCTCTCTCTCTCTCTCTCTCTCTCCTTTTACTGAAGCTTTATAATGCGTTCGAGCACCGTCGGAAAGATGAATGTCAGAGTTGTTAGAGATTCTGGTGTGTGTGTGCGTGTGTGTGTCTGTGAATGTGAGTGTGTGTGAATGTGTGTGTGTGTGTTGAGTGTGTGTGTGTGTTGAGTGTGAGTGTGTGTGAGTGTGTGTGAGTGTGTGTTGAGTGTGTGTGTGTGTGTGTGCACGTACAGAGACCAGCCTGTCTCCTTTCCTCAGCTCTCCACAGAGGTCTGCTGGTCCTCCAGCGAGGATGAAGGAGATGAAGATGCCCTCTCCGTCCTCTCCGCCCACGATGTTGAAGCCCAGTCCGGTCGCTCCTCTGTGCAGCACCACCTTCCTGGGCTCCCTGCTGGACCACACAGCTGTCAATCATCCTGTCATGTGACCTCACACACACAGCTGTCAATCATCCTGTCATGTGACCTCAGACAATTAAATGTCCTAAACAAATAAAGATTATTATTATTATCAGACGACAACGTCACGTGTCACAACATCATCGTGAGAGAACTTCTCCTGCTGCAGCTCAATCTAATAATTAATATGAAGACGTTTACAGAGCGAGTGATCCCAGTGATGGTGGCGTTGTGTGTAACTGCAGGTTTCCACCAGCAGAGGGCGCCTCGCCTCTCTGCTGGTGGAAACCAACACAACAGGACATTTAAGAGCTTATTTGTTAAAACTTTATCTTTTCCTGTCACAGATAAAGCCTGTATCTGTGACAGAGAGATATCTGCAGTAAAGCTGCAGCATTAACATGCCGTCCTCCTGTATTTATATACTCAAAGGTTATTGTTTCACTGATCAAACCGGCTTTGTTACAGAACTTGTATTTAAACGTGTATTATCTGAGTTTGCTTCATCCAGGAACTCATTAAAAATATTAATAAAATATCCCCCAAAGAAATTAAAAATATCCATTACGTTTTAATAAAACATCTGAAAGTATTAGTAAATGTTTAAATAACAGAAACGTTTTAGTAAAATAGGTTTTTAGGGGTTTTGTTTCCGTGCTCACCGGGTGACGTCATCGTCTCCCAGCATGCTCTTGGGGGTCGGCGAGAAGCGTCCCGAGGAAGCCGGCGGGGGGGGGGGCTGACCCAGGAAGTTGGGGGGGCTGATATGGTTCTCCATGTGCTGAGAGTACGCTGAAACAAGAGACACAAAATAAAAGGTTACGCAACCAGAGATGCACATTTCTCATTTAAATAAAAACATAAAATGAAAATTAGTTTGATGAGCTGAAGACTTTAAAACAGAGAATCTGTGAGTGAGCGATGTTCACGTCCTCCCTCACAACACTCACTGTGAGCTGCAGAGTCCTTCATGCATCTGGTCCTTCACCTGCTCAGACCCTCACCTGCACTCACCTGTCGGGCTCCTGCTACCGTCTGATTGGACAAGACCAGGAGCCCTCGAGGGGGGTCGTAAACTAAAACTAGGGAGTGAGAAACTCGAGCTGTTTGAGCTCTCTGTGGAAACCCACGACATGGAGGGATCTAGGGAGGTTCTTTAAAATCTTTATAATTCTGATTCTGGACTTTGTGTTCCAGGCATCAAACCGTTCAGTAAACTGAACCCAGAACAGATCTACTGGTCGACCGTAACCTCAGCCACCATGTTCCTATTATAGATGAATACAATCTGTCATAATGCTATATCGATAAATATTAAACACAACGCAAGTCATTTTCTGATAAATCAATTGAGTGAAATATATGAAAAATTATTAGTAAAATATCAGAAAATTATTAGTAAAATATACACCCCAAAAAATGAAAACGAAATTGTTAAAAAATACAGGAATGTTTGTTTTTAGATAATTCAGTGAAATAAATATTCAACTTGTTGTCCAGATCATTCATCAAGGCTCTGGAACATACGGATCTCTTTGACTGTTTTGTGACATTTTACAGACGACACATCAATCAATTGAGTGGAAATGATCCCGTCTGGTTCATGACATCATCCATCATTCACTTTATCGAGCAATCTACACGTCAGCTGGTTTATGAACCCAAAATAAATTTAATCTCAATAAACTGATGGGATGGTTAACGTTAACCATCAGAGTGTAAATAAAGTTTAACGTTAACCATCAGAGTCTAAATAAAGTTTAATGTTAACCATCAGAGTGTAAATAAAGTTTAATGTTAACCATCAGAGTGTAAATAAAGTTTTAACGTTAACCATCAGAGTGTAAATAAAGTTTTAACGTTAACCACCAGAGTGTAAATAAAGTTTTAACGTTAACCATCAGAGTGTAAATAAAGTTTTAACGTTAACCATCAGAATGTAAATAAAGTTTAACGTTAACCATCAGAGTGTAAATAAAGTTTTAACGTTAACCATCAGAGTGTAAATAAAGTTTTAACGTTAACCATCAGAGTGTAAATAAAGTTTTAACGTTAACCATCAGAGTGTAAATAAAGTTTACCGTTAACCATCACAGTGTAAATAAAGTTTAATGTTAACCATCACAGTGTAAATAAAGTTTAACGTTAACCATCACAGTGTAAATAAAGTTTAATGTTAACCATCACAGTGTAAATAAAGTTTAATGTTAACCATCACAGTGTAAATAAAGTTTAACGTTAAACTTTATTTACACTCTGATGGTTAACGTTAAACTTTATTTACACTCTGATGGTTAACATTAACCATCAGAGTGTAAATAAAGTTTAACGTTAAGCATCACAGTGTAAATAAAGTTTAACGTTAACCATCAGAGTGTAAATAAAGTTTAACATTAACCATCAGAGTGTAAATAAAGTTTAACGTTAACCATCAGAGTGTAAATAAAGTTTACCGTTAACCATCAGAGTGTAAATAAAGTTTAATGTTAACCATCACAGTGTAAATAAAGTTTAATGTTAACCATCACAGTGTAAATAAAGTTTTACTGACTCAGTAGAACATGTGTTTCTGGTCTCTGATCTCTGATCATGTTTGGTTGATCAACAACCAATCAGTGTTTAAAGCAACAGTGGGAGAGCTAGTAACGTTAGCAGCACCGCTAACGGCTAACCAACAGGAGGAGAGCTAGTAACGTTAGCAGCACCGCTAACAGCTAACCAACAGGAGGAGAGCTAGTAACGTTAGCAGCACCGCTAACGGCTAACCAACGGAGGTTCACTTCAGTTACATTATGATGCCTTCAGGCTCTGCTCAGTGAACATGAGTACTGGCTGAAGGTACATTATAACGTTATCATGATGTCTTCACATGTCATCTGTAAAATGTAGTTTTGGTGATAAACTAGAATAAATCCAGTAGTTTGAAGGAGATGTTTATGAATATGAAATAGATATTAGAGATGAATTATGAATTATTTGAATTGTGTGTTTTTATGAAGTAAAAAGCACAAATTACTAAAACAAGGTAAAAGTACAACATTTAGTATTTCTGATGGTTTACTGACTTCAAAGCGTTGAAATGATTTTTGGGACGATGGTGAGAATAATATTGTGGATCCTTGTAGACCAGATCTCTAAAAGTTATATTTTGGATCCAAACTCCATTCAGAAAACAAGCGTTTTAAAAGCAGCTAGCTTGTCGTCTCACACACAGACCTGATGAAGCTTCAGACTTGTTAACAATCAGCATCATGATGCAGTTATTCCTGCATCCTTTTCTACCCGTTAAATAACCAGCCGACGTGTGGTCGATGAACCGCTGTCTGTGTATGGAATGAAACAGAAGACACTCACAGTTGGTGAGGTCGGGCGGGGGGGCGAAGCTGTCGTTCATGAAGACACTGTTGGGTTTTGCCACTTTCAAGTAGACCACGTCAGGAGTGTTTTTCAAGGCAGTGACGGCGTGTTCGTGGCTCACCTCCTCCAGGTTAGCGCTGTTCACCTGAGAGAGGAGAGAGAGGAGAGAGGAGAGGAGGGAGAGGAGGAGAGAGAGAGGAGAGGAGAGGAGGGAGAGGAGGAGAGAGAGAGAGAGAGAGGAGAGGAGAGAGAGGAGAAAGAGAGAGAGAGGAGAGAGGAGAGGAGGGAGAGGAGGAGAGAGAGGAGAAAGAGAGAGAGAGGAGAAGAGAGAGAGGAGAGGACATAGGGGACACTGTGATGGAAGTATTCACATCATCTACTGTGGTAAATACTACGCTAATACTACACTGTAGAAATACTCCACGAAGGCTTGTTGTACTACTGCTGCTACCACCACCACCACTACTACTACTACTACGACGACAGAGACAGACAGATGTCGGTGGACATGGTGGACAGAGACAGACAGACAGATGTCGGTGGACATGGTGGACAGAGACAGACGGACGTCTTACAGCCAGCAGTTTGTCTCCGATCTGCAGCCTCCCGTCTTTATGTGCAGCTCCTCCTTCGATGACCTTGGTGACGTAGATGCTGTTGTCTCCCGGGATGTGCTGGTTTCCAACTCCGCCTGCTATACTGAAGCCAAGGCCTGCAACACAGCGGGACCAGGACCAGGAGCAGGAACCAGACTGTTAAAACCATCACCGTGCCCTTTACAGTGAGATTCATACGACTTCACGTTCTCGGTCACCTTTGGGTCCTTTCACCAGTTTGATCTCCATCACTTTCTCAGAGACGGGTTTCCTCCGGCGGATGTAGAGTCGGACCAGAGAGCCGGCCTCCTTCAGGGCCTCCACGGCCCGGCTGTGGGTCACGTCCCGGACGTCCGCCTCGTTCACCCTCAGGATGACATCGTTGACCCTGAAACACAGGAAGTCACCGGTCAAAATACGACCATTGTAGGTTAAACCAAAAACAAATACGGGGCCAAGGAACGATAATCCAAATTCCACAAAAACTTGTATATTCTCTGAGATTAAAGCGGTACTGTTACTGATACTGTTTCTGTGTGTCAAGGAACCACATCTGATGACTTGTTCTGGCCTCCCTGTCCTCCATTAATGACGCCTACATGACGTTATGTTGAGTGTTGATGGAGCTGCTACAATGTTAGCTTAGCATAGCACCGATCAAACCGTTCAGAAAACGGACAAAACATGAATTCAGAGTTTTTTCTAATCTGCATCATGATGTAGTTATTGCAGCATCATTATAATCTGTTTATTGTAATTAAATCACATTAGTGTTCATACAGCTGTAATAAACCAGCCAGACTTACGTCTTCTAACACTGCACAGACGCATATGGGCGGATGGATACACAGTTTATCAAGAAATAGTTCCAGCATGTTAAACCCTTGAAGTTCTAACTCGAGCTGTGTACTTAAACACAAACTTCTCCTTTTACTCAAATGTTTCTTTTCTCCTTTTAAGTGTCATTTTTACTGAAACGTTTGAGGAGAAATGTGTCATTCTGTTTGTTAATAACGTTACATTGTTGTAAAGTGTAGGAGCGCAGCGTCGTCTCTAGTCTCAGTTTAGTGCTTTTATCTGTACGTCAGGAGGAACATCTATCCACATCTTGTTGTTCGGTCCTCGTTCCAACACGTTCCGTGCCGTTGACTCTGTGTTTTGTAGTTCTTGTGAACTGTTATTGTTTCATTCATTTCTCTTCTTCTTCTCCGTCTGTGAGCGACCGGAGCTTTCAGTCAGAAACATGAGCTTCACACACGAGGTTCATCTGTTAGAGGCAACCTGAGACATCATCTTCTTCATCATCTTCATCACCACCACCTGGGTCAGCTGCATTATGAATGAAGGAGAGAAAGGCAGCAGGGCACTGCAGGGGATTGTGGGTAATGGACACCACCTCTTAAAGGGCCGGTAGGTCGTATGATGTACTTCTACATACTCTGTGTATTACTACAGCAGGACCAAACCTGCTCTGATGCTAACTACACAATTTCATGAATGTTTGTTTCTTTATATTATTTGTATTTATCTATTTAGATTAATTCCATTCATTTATTATCATTTTGTATTTAATTTGGATTATTTATGTATTTTGTCTCCTTTGTATTGACATTATTGTTTGTATACTATTGTATATGTATGTGTATATATTAGTGCTGGGCAACGATTAAAATATTTAATCGCGATTAATCGCATGGATTTTTTGCGATTAATGTCATTGTTATGGCAAAGTTCAATAATGAATTCAAAAGTAGTGTATTGCACACTTTTATTTTAAAAGTACTGCTACATGAACAAAAGGGCAATAACATTTGGTTCAGGAGATGCAGGCAGCATGTTTTATACTTAATGTGAATATAATTCATACTTTGTTGGCATCTTATTCTGAAAACCGGATGTTCGTCTGAAGAAACCGGATGTTGTCTCACGTTAAATCTTTCCGCTAACTTTCAAAGTCCTTCGCTCGCTCCCGATCTGTGCTGTTTAAATGCGTTTACCGTGAATTACAGCATATAGGTGCACTAACATGTAAGTGTCTGCTGAGTTGACCGCAGCGATGTCCAGTAGTCTCCAGAGAGCAACAGCTGGTGCACGTAGTAACGCTGTGTATTCTAACCGGCTGCAGTTTGTCTCCACTTCTCTGTAGCATCTTTTAGCTTGTCTTGCTTTTGTTTATCTATACTTCCTCCACGGACTTTCAAAATAAAAAAATGCGTTAACGCGCTATAAAATAATTGTCGGCGTCAATTAATGAATGAATGCGTTAACGCGATAATAACGCGTTAACTTGCCAAGGACTAGTATTTATATATGTATATTATTACTATATTTGTATCATATGTCTTGTTTTTTTAGGGACTGTTCTGTCAATTAAAATAGAAAAACTCTGGTGTGTTTGAAGCTTTAAGGACCGTCTCACCTGAGCCGTCCGTCCTGTGCAGCGGCTCCTCCGGGTATGACTTTGGTGATGAAGATGCTGGGGTCTTCACCGATGTGAGGGTTGTCCGTGCCGCCCGCGATGCTGAAGCCCAGTCCAGAGTTGCCCTGGACACGTGGACCAATCACAGGAGAACAGGAGTTAACGCGGACTAAACTCCCCTTGTCCTCGCCTCCATCTGAAACATGATTCACTTCCAGCCTGCAGAGACATGTGTCCCTATCGTAGACGGGACATACAGACTCAGACGGTTGTTATTCACGCTGCACTGATCATAATCTACACTCGAAGAAGCAGAAGTGAACTAGAACAAGGATGTAGAAGAAGATGAAATAGATCTACAGTCAGCTGTGGATCACAACGAGCTCCTTCATGATGTCCTCATCTCACCAGATTCATACGCTTCAGAGACGTTTTATTATTCATATTCACAGAGAAAACAAGATTAAAAGTCAGACATTCAGGAGAAAATAATCTGATCAATTGTGTGTTTTTTTCTCATATTACCCCGACAACACTATGAAATATGATTCAGAGAGATCTTACCCTCTCCAGCGTGATCTCCTCGTACTCATAGTCAGCCTCTGTGCCGTTCACCTGAACACACACACACACACACACACACAGTATTATCAGCTCATGTAGTTAAAGTATCTTTAGTGAAAGTACACAAGTATTACCTTCTTCATGTAGTTAAAGTATCAGTACTCACATAAGGGGGCGTGTCCAGACTGTCTGTGTTGACCACCACGGGCGGAGGGTTGGCCTGAGGAGAGAAGAAGAAACATCATCATCACCACCAGAAGCTCCGCCTCCTGCAGTAACGGGCATTAAAGGACTAAAGTGTCCTCGTACGTACATGGCGGCGCTTCACACTGCAGAGGAGACACTGCTGAAGCATGAAGACAGTCAACCACCAAGAAGACCCTTCTTCTTCTAGCTTTCTAAAAAAGGTAGTAACGCTGTTTCTATCTCTAATTCGCTCAGCTAAACTCTACACGATGACAACGAGCGGCCGGATATTAACAATAATCATCAACAACGAGGATGACAGACATCTGTGGACGGACGGAGACAAACAGGTGGAGGAGGAAATAAAAACAAACAAACAAAAAAATAAAAGAAACCTGTGACGTCGGAGGGATGACGGTGGTCTCGGCTGCGATTGGTGAGACTGGGATCACGGGGATTATGGGAGAGGAGGGCGGGGGGGCTTCTGCCTGCTGAACAATAACATGGTGAGGGGGAGGAGTCAAAGGTCAGACAAAGTGCAGAGGAGGAAGAGGAGGATGGATGGGTGTGTGATGTCTCTAGGGTGTGTTTGTTTTCATCGTGCTGAGAGGTGCCGGATGGGAGGAGTTTAACACGTACAGGACGGGAGTGGTCGGCCAATCACAGGAGGACGCTCTGTTAATTGACAGATTACCCCCCCCCCCGCAAACCAACTTTTTTTGGATTCTGATGTGACAAAACTCGACCCATCTGCTGCTCTGAGGAGATTAAAGCTGTCCTGAGTGTGTGAGTGTGTGTGTGTGTGTGTTAAATCCCGGTCCCTCAGCAGGGGGCGGATGTCGTTTTTTTTTGTGTGATTGATTGAAAAGCAGCAGACATTTCAATCAGAGAGTTATTAACCCGACAGCTCGCAGTGACGTTACCACTGAAAGTTCTCTAAGGAACCCGATTGGAACAAAGGGTTCTTTGTACAAAGGACTGTTGAGCATTGGTTGAGCTCCACGACATCAGTCCTGGTCCTTTAGGGTTCCAGACGGAACCCATGGAATATGAAAGGGCTCTCAGTAGAACCCCCCTGGGTGGGTCCTAGCCAAAACCCTAGAAAGATAAAATGGTTCTCACTAGAACCTCCTGGGTGGGTTCTAGATGAAACCCATTAAATATAAATAGGTTGGGTTCTAGATGAAACCCATTAAATATAAATAGGTTGGGTTTTAGATGAAACCCATTAAATATAAATAGGTTGGGTTCTAGATGAATCCCATTAAATATAAATAGGTTCTCACTAGAACCCCCTGGGTGGGTTCCAGACGAAACCCTTGAAAGATAAAGAGGTTCTGTAGAACCTCCTGGGTGGGTTCTTCCCTTAGAAGGTTGAAGGTTTCTATCCAGAGCAATTTCATCATGAAAGGGTAGAACATCCGTAGAACCTCACCATAGGAGGTTCTACGGATGGAGCATTTTACAGATGGTTCTAGGTAGAACCCTTTATGACAGGTTCTAGGTAAAACCCTGCAAAAAGGGTTCTCCCATGAGACAAGCTGAAGAACCCTTTCAGGTTCTAGTTTAAAATATTTGACGTCTGGTTTCAGCCGTATTAATCAGATCACAAAGCAGTAAAAGCAGTAATACCACAGTGTAAAAGTACTGCATTCACAATCTGACTAAAGTAAAAGTACAAAAGGATCCGTTTCAAAGTACGAGTTCAAAGAGTAAAAGTTCTCATAATTCAGAATAATGTGTATTATATTGTTTTCAGGTTTATGGAGTTTTGTACTTAAATAATCCCAAACCCTCTGTGGTTAAAAAACAAAAGCTGAACGACTGCAATGAAGACTACAACTCCCATGATCCCACGCTGCTTCACCACGTCTGTTATTGTTTTGACTGAGACCCCTAGTGGCAGGAAAGGACATATAAACATGTACAAATGAAGAGCTCAAACGTACGAACATTTAATTTAGATTAAAGACCAATCCTATTTATTTATAGTATTTATTATCATTATTCACAAATCATTTTCTCATTTTTGATGTTTTATTTATTTAGTAAATATATATATATATATAAATATTTTTTTGTTTCTATTCAGACACTTCAAGATTTTAATGTTTGTAAATTAGTTGTTTGATAAAAAGTAAAATAAAAGAGGCGTGAGTGTGAGGCGACCCCTTTAACCCGTTGACCTCCATTACACAAGAGCAGGACGGTGGAGCTCTGGAGCGAACAGCAGCCGCTGAAATGAACTCATTGACCGGCATCGACCCAACAGCCTACTTCTGGAGCGGGGGGGCTGCTATGAGCTTAGAGCTTGTGTTAGAAGTTAAACAGCTCATAGGTCATCTCTAATATCTAATATCTATTTTATATTCATAAAATTTATATTCATCTCCTTCAAACTACTGGATTTATTCTAGTTTATCACCAAAACTACATTTTACAGATGACATGTGAACACATCATGATAACGTTATAATGTACCTTCAGCCAGTACTCATGTTCACTGAGCAGAGCCTGAAGGCATCATAGTGTAACTGAAGTGAACCTCTGTTGGTTAGCCGTTAGCAGTGCTGCTAACGTTACTAGCTCTCCTCCTGTTGGTTAGCCGTTAGCGGTGCTGCTAACGTTACTAGCTCTCCTCTGATTGGTTGTTTACAATGAAACATGATCAGAGATCAGAGACTAGAAACACATGTTCTACTGAGTCAGTACAACTTTATTTACACTCTGATGGTTAACGTTAAAACTTTATTTACACTCTGATGGTTAACGTTAAACTTTATTTACACTGTGATGGTTAACGTTAGACTTTATTTATACAGTGATGGTTAACGTTAGACTTTATTTATACAGTGATGGTTAACGTTAGACTTTATTTATACAGTGATGGTTAACGTTAGACGTTATTTACACTCTGATGGTTAACAGTAAACTGTGAGGGGTCAGTACGGATCAGTTATTAGAAGAAAAATAATCCTCGTCTCTTCTCAGCTTCTCCAACGTGACGATCTCTCGTTCATCATTAACTAAACAGATTTGGGCTTTGGATAGTTTTTCACCTTAATCTGAATCATTTAAAAGTTTGAAAGTTATTTCTAAGAAACTTATGAGCTCATCTCTGGTAAACACAAGATTTAAAGAGATTCTTTGTGGAGAAACGTAAATTTACAGATAAGTTTACGAGTTTCTATGGTCTCTCAATCAGTTAAATATGAACTATATATACTCCAGGAGCCAATAAGATGCAGCAAAACAACGATAGTATTGTATAATAAAAAGAATTCAACTGCAAAGTTCTTGCACATCTGAAAATCTCTTTGACAACAGCAGCAGATGAAAACAGATCAACACACTGCTGATCAGCTGGAGGACTAAAGAGTGTAAAAGAAAGACATCGTAAATAAAGAGGCAACAACCAATCAAGAGGGTTTGATTTAGAGAAGCTTCGTCACAGTCCCGTCTAAAAGTGGTGAACTCCTGACAGAAGTCTGGAACTCTCTCATCACACATATATTCCTTTAGGCCGTCTGTGTGTCGGCAGTGTACAGCGGGTCATTCTCTTTAACCACAAGGTCGGCGGTTCGATCCCCGGGGGGCCTTTACAGCAGCTGATGGCTGGTTAACTATCGAGGTCACGTTTCATGTATGAACTCAGACTAAATCGTGTATTTAAGCGTGTTTATAGATCTAAGATCTACGCATGCAATGTGGATTAAATGCCGATTGTAATAAAGTTTTAATATTTGTTGGTAACTTCTTGTTACGACACACTCACACCTTTGACGACGCTACGTGCTCAGACTCGTCTACTTTTTAAAAAACCAACAGGTCACACTAAAGCCGGAGAGGTCTCATGTCGAGGTACCTTGCTGAAGGAGAAAGGAACCCAGGGGATCTCCGGCCTGCTGGCCACCTTGGCGGTGCTCTTGGTCGGACTTTTCTTCACACTGTCCCGCAGGTTTAGGAAGCGACTGCGAGCTCGGCAGGACGCCGGCACGGTGCAGGCGGTGAACGTGGACAGAGACGCCTGGACCGGAGGACGACCCGTCTGCTGCTGCTGCTGCTGCCGGTGGAGCTCGATGGCGTGCTGCCGGTGGAGCGGGTGGAGGTGGGCGATGGACTCCTGCAGGTTGATGTCGATCCGCGGTGGTGGTGGTGGTGGCGGCATCTTCTCGGCGCCGTTCGTGGCCCTGGAGGGGAACTCCTGCCGGGGGAAGTGTGCGGTCATCGGCAGGCCGGTAGAGGAGGATCCACAGGAGATGAATTATGGATAGAGTCCTTGTTTTCGGGGGCTCGGCAGCAGATCCAACAAAACCTCAATCTTTGGTTCTCCAACCAGAGAAGCACAATAACTCTCCCCCTCTTTCTCCCTCTGTGACACACTCCCTCTCTGGTCTTCTCCCATTATGCTGCCAATTAATCGGCTTCAGTGAGCGAGGCACATGTCAGCGAGGGGGGGCATGAATAATCGATGTTGCCCCCGGATTCAGACACGGCGACGTGCATGTCAGCGGGGGGGGGGGGGGGGGGGGGGGGCCTGCAGCTTTAAGCCTCTGAGGATAAAAACCTGACTGAACCAACACAGAACTAAAAACACGAGCAGAATATCTTCCAAAGGTAAAAACGTGACACAATGAAACCACATGTTCTCAAAGGGTTAAGTTGACTTCAGTGGACGGACCGTGGGAGAGAGAGTCACGAGGTTCATCCTCTGGGGAGTCGGGTTGAGAACATGTAATCTATTAAACCTTCGTAGAACACTCGCTGGTTGTTTCAATAACAAGTAGAAGTTTAAGAGATTTCACAGCAAACTTTCCATTCAATTTGGAAATTTTCTTGTAAGTTTGTGACTGTTTTTTCAAACATGTATATTAAAATAAAGAGTTTTAGTTTGGATACTAACACGTATGTTTAACCTTATATTTTACTAAATTCTTAATGTTTCTGTTTTTCAATGTTTTGATTCATTTTTGTATCTTATTTAAATATCTTATTTAAATAAAGCAATTTAAGTTTTGTTTTAGCAGCATTACCCAAACATGTGAACTCATCCCGGCCTGTTGATTCAGGTGCAGTGATGGTGTTTCAGATGTATCAATGTGAATATTAAAACATTAGAATAACCCACTAACGAGTTGGGACAGATTTCCATAAGTGGATTTTCAACATTGCCCACGAAACAGCTCGGATTGTCCTACGCACCCTGAACGCCTCGTCTCCTTCCCTACGTTCACCCCAGAAGACAAACAAAGCTTCACAACGTATCGATCTCCTGTGAATATCTTTATGTTATTGAACAACAAGGAGACTCTGAGGGTGTGATGAAGAGGAAGAGGAAGAGCGACGGAACGGTGAATCTGCAGCTCCCCCTAGAGGCCACACGGGTCATCACAGCCATCAGAGACACAACCAGGTTTATTAACGGGTCAGTGAGTAAAGGCTTCTTAGATTCACTATTCCTGCTGACAGGAAGGAAACACACAGTTCATCTGAATAAATGAAATAAACAACAGCTAACTGGAGGTCAAACTGATCAAGCGGAGTAATAATCTCATCGATTACAGCAGGACAATGTCCAGAAGCTCATTCTGGGATGCTCTGAATTTCTTTAAATATGTATGTTTTTAAAGTTTCCACAAGTTTTAACAATGTTGGGAAAAAACGAGGCGCTACATGTTATAAATACTGAATTATTCACATTTCATCCTCTCCTCTCCCCCCTCTCCTCTACCCTCTCATCCCTCCCCTCCTCTCTCCCCTCCTCTCTCCTCCCTCTCCTCCTCTCCCCTCTCCCCTCCTCTCTCCTCCCTCCCCTCCTCTCCTCCTTCCCCTCCTC
This sequence comes from Anarrhichthys ocellatus, assembly GCF_004355925.1. NCBI lineage: Eukaryota > Metazoa > Chordata > Actinopteri > Perciformes > Anarhichadidae > Anarrhichthys > Anarrhichthys ocellatus. The sequence goes on from NW_022280406.1 coordinate 36,298, forward strand.
TATTCCCCTCTCTCCCCCCTCCCCCCCTCCTCTCTCCTCCCCTCCTCTCCTCTCCTCCTTTCCCTCCTCTACTCTCCTCTCCTCTCTCCTCTCGTCTCTGTGTTCACTTCCTGTAGTTCAGTCAGAGTGTCTCCTCCTTGTAGTCACATGACTGGTCTCAGATGAATCAATCATGACGTCATAGTTTCACACGTTAATGTTTTTACACAATCTGGTTAAAGTGAACTCTTTATTAGAGGAGACATTTATAATGAGACATGAAGAATAAAATGTTTTTATGAAAAATGATTTTTCGGCTTCTCTTTCTGACGGAAGCGTTTGTCACACATGATGTGTTCAAGGACCGTCGGCAAAGAATAAAATCTGTCTTTACAGAACCTGCCTGTGATGAACGGTGTAGTTTTATATAAAACATGCTTCTGTGGTTCAGAGTCAGACGTCCACTCTGAGACAAGTCTCTAATGTCTCTAAAGTCAGCGATGGCCGATATAGAGTCCACCGCTCTTGTTTTCGGTGTTCCTGAAGTCGTCTGAGCTCCACAAATCATCCACAGAGTCGTCCTCCACTGCAGCTCAACAAGTCACAGCTTCTCACCTGGAACACTGCAGCTTTCTGCACAAGACGTTCTGGAGTTCGCTCTGCAGCATGTTGGGAGAGACTCTTCTACAGATCAGAAGAAACATCCACAACCAGTCCTGAGTGTAACCCTACGTGTGTGTGTGTGTCTGAGGCGGGGGGTAGCGCTGCGTGTCAGGAGCCTGCAGGTTGCTAGGCAACGCCGGAGAAAGGCATGTGCTACTGCAGGGGTTCCTTTACATCTGCCCAGAGCATGATGCTGCTGTTGATGCAGGTGTCTCTCTCTCTCTCTCTCTCTCTCTCTCTCGCTCCAGATATATGTAATAAAGAACAGAAACACTACGGTGAGAGACGAGCAGAAAGATCTTCAGATCTAATAACCGGCTCACGGCTGCTGCAGCTTCACCGACTCATCGCCGTGTTTTATTACGCTCTCGTCGACAGCGGCAAACAAAACCACTTTGGATGCGAGAGATCGTGAGCGTTTCTGTTAGATCTGAACCCGATGTGAGTCATGATCCACCACATGACGCAGCAGCAGCAACTTTTCACCACATCTGCTCATCCAGCAGCCGACGGGCCGATCGATAGGTCCACAACAACAACAACAACAACAACACACAGCGGTGCACGATCACACGCAGAACATGACTCACCTCCTCCTCCCTCCTCACCTTTATGAAGACGGAGGAGGAGAGAAGAGACCTACCAGTAGGCGCCGGTGGAGCCGCTTGGTTCTCCTCAGGGTGCCCATGATGCGACGGCCCATCTTTTTAGCGTACCACACAGAGTTCAGCATGCTGCTTGTTGCTGCTGTGGAGGAGGAGGTGGTGTGTCGCCTCCTCTGCGCCTCCTCTCTATCGCTGCTGCTGCTGCAGGCTGCGGGGTGGCGGAGGTGATGCTGGCTGGAGAGCAGACGATGGGAGGGAGGGAGGGAGGGAGGAGGAGGGCTTCACTCCACCTTGTGTGTCCTCCTCCTCCTCCACTTCTTCTTCCTCCTCCTCCTCCCCCTCTTCTTCCTCTTTAGACACAAACAAGGGAAGCTGCAGAGATGGAAGGAGCTTTGTGGAGGTGCTGCTTTCAGGAGAGGAGCGACGACACACAGCGAGGTCGTCCTCCTCCTCCTCCTCCTTGAGGGTCGTTATGAGCGCCGGTCGTCAGACTCCGGGAGTCTCGACGGGAGGAGGAGTGAGAGGAGCCTCCGGGGGAGGATTAACCCGGCGGGGTGAAGGAGCATCGCAGAGCGAGACAGCGATGACTGACTGCAGCGCTGACGAGAGAGAGAGAGACAGTTTAGAGAGAGCGTCTCTCTCTCTCTCTCCGTCTCTCTCTCTCTCTCTCTCTCTCTCTCTCTCTCTCTGCAGTCTGGAGAAACCTCCTCCTCCTACTGGTTCTCTGTGGATCTGGTCCAGATGACCTCTGTCCTACTTCAGGACTCACAGTTTTGAGTCCAGGCCTGTATAAAAATGCTGAGTAATGGCGGCCGTGACGGACAGCGAGGTGACTTGTGATGAGCGGAGCGACGGAGACGACGGACGATTCAAACGAGCAGGAAAGTGAATTTGATGGTTAAAGTGATTTGAGTCTGTAGTTAAGAGTCTGGAGGCAGTGATAATCAGGTTAAACACTGTACAAAACTAAATTAAGTACTAAAGAATTGAAAACAAATATATGATTAAATAAGTGAGGAAACTATGAATATATCATTTGCAAAACAGACAATGAGCTTTTGTTTCAAACACAACTGCATTGTTCTCTAAATTTCTACATTTATTTATTTAGTTTATGTTTCTATATTTCATAATGTGTGTTTCAGAGAGGTGTCAATTCCTAAACACTGATGTTACACGTTTCGACAAAATGTCTTTTCATGCTCAAAGCTTCAAACGTCTCACATGGAGCACAACAAGGTCCTCTACTTTTATATCTTTATGAGTTATAATCCAGAGGAGGAGCGTTGATCTTCATCACTATGCAGATGACACACAACTCTATAGAACATCTTACATCATTTAAAACTGCATCTCTGACATCTAGTAGACAAACCAAAACAGAGATCAGAGTTATTACTGCTAAATGTCAGAGAGACGAACTGTATCAATAATATACTGTAGTTTTACGACATTATCTCAGTACACAAGACACTTTGTAACAAAGTCTGATGAGAGAGTTTACGATTATTAGTGGAGTAACAGAACGAACGTTAACCATCAGAGTGTAAATAAGGTTTAACATTAACCATCAGAGTGTAAATAAAGTTTAACATTAACCATCAGAGTAAATAAAGTTTAACATTAACCATCAGAGTGTAAATAAAGTTTAACATTAACCATCAGAGTGTAAATAAAGTTTAATGTTAACCATCAGAGTGTAAATAAAGTTTAACATTAACCATCAGAGTGTAAATAAAGTTGAACATTCACCATCAGAGTGTAAATAAAGTTTAACGTTAACCATCAGAGTAAATAAAGTTTAACATTAACCATCAGAGTGTAAATAAAGTTTAACATTAACCATCAGAGTGTAAATAAAGTTTAATGTTAACCATCAGAGTGTAAATAAAGTTTAACATTCACCATCAGAGTGTAAATAAAGTTTAACGTTAACCATCAGAGTGTAAA
>NW_022280407.1:0-14348 GCF_004355925.1 Anarrhichthys ocellatus
TATATATATATATATGTATGTATATATATATATATGTATGTATATATATATATATGTATGTATATATATATATATGTATATATATATTTTAAACTATCAGGAGTATATAGTCATTAAAATGAGCTCCAACAATAAAGTGATGATCACATTAATAAATCAACAAAGTACAATATAATATTCTACATAATGAGTACTTTTACTTTTGGTACCTTAAGTACATTTTGTACTTTTACTCAAGTTACATTTTATTTATTTTAAAGGACGTTTTATACAAAATTTAAATGTGGTGTTTAGTTTCTTTAAAAAAACAAATAAAAGACAAATATTTATTTATATATGATGCAGATTCATAACTGTTAATTTAGCCAGGATTGTTATCAATGTGTGAAAGTATTTACAATCAAAAACATTTAATATTTGCATGTTTTGTAATATTTGTGTTGTTTTATTGTGTGTCTGGTTCTGTCGCCTGAATACTGACTCTGTAACCGGAAGAGGAAGAAGGACCAGACAAGACTTGCCCTACTCTGCCTCTGATTGGCTAACTCTGACATTATTACCCTGAATCCCGTTCATCGTGTCTCACCTAACCACTCCAGCCACCGAGAACCAGCCAATCAGAGGCAGAGCATGTCGTTTGTAAAGTAGCTTCCGGCGGTTGTTTTTGTTATCGTGCACCATCGCGACTGTTTGTTTTCTAACTCAAGATAACTTTCTATATATATTGATTGATCTATCTCAGGTACTAATGGAGGAGAGAAGCTGCTGCGTGTTAAACTGCCCCCGCACGTCTCGCGACCACAGCGGGAGTCACGCGGTCACGTTCCACGTGTTCCCGGCCTGGAGGAGACACGAGGGAGAGACGATCTCTGTGCTCACGAGGAGCCGGAGGACGGCCTGGGTGTCTGCTGTGGGTCGCGAGGACATCACGTTTAACCACGTTCCTTCCTCTGGTAGAGTCTGCTCCAGACACTTCTACTCAGGTTAGTTAGTACTAGTTAGTTTAAACTATTACAAGTTAGTAACAAATAATACAAGTTAGTTCAAACTAAAAGAGATTAGTAATAACTAATCAAACAGCAGTAAACCTTCCAGCAGTAGAAGACATATTTAGTCAAAGTTCTGCAGTGAAAATGTTACTCAAGTCAAAGTAAAAGTACCTCAAATGTGTACTTGAGTAAATGTACTTTATTGGATTCCACGAGTAAGTTCTTCCCTCATATAATGTTTAAAGTGTTTTAGAGAGGAGACGTTTTAATTTGACCACCTTCTAGAGACAGAAACCAGACTGTAGAACCACTGCGAACAGGAAGTGATTTATTTATCTTTATATTTTGGGTCTTCAAAAACACAACCCTCCAGGTGCATGCTGGGTCTTTACCTGCCTACCCGTTGCTCCGTTCTTACTAATGAAACCACCGTAAACTAAACTAATAACTATATTAAATAAAAGTAAATCAATCATATACACAGAGTGTTGAAATGAATTCTTTCTCAGGACATAAATAATCTAAACTCAAGGTACACTTACCAGGCTGATCCCAGAGCTTTTGACCACATCTTCATAATAAGATTTTCTCAGGAATATTAATAAACATCTTCTACAAAGTGAACATCATAAACTCTTAGAAGTTACACAACAGATTCTCTGATGTAAACAGAGCTAGATATTGGTATTAAAGACTGTGTGTTTGCAGGTAAACCCTCTTATGAAGGACTGGAGTCGGATCCAGACTGGGTTCCTTCACTGCTGATGGGTCCCAGTGAGGGAACCACCGGACCCACCAAAGGTCTCCTCCAGTCTGTGCATAGGGACCGAGACCAGGACCAGAGACGCTCCACAGAGACCAGATCTTTAACTGAGACAGAGACAGCAGGAGGTGAGGAACTTCTAACAGGTCCTGAATCAGTCTCAGTGTAGTCCTGATCCTCTATGTGAACCAGTCTCAGTGTAGTCCTGATCCTCTATCAGACCTCCATCAGTAAAGAGACCATCAGAGAGAAGATGGTCTATTTCTATAGAGTTATTCTTGATGATGTCATCTGCTGGAGACCCAGGACGTGTTGCTGGACCCGCTGGAGGGAAGGGAGGCTCAGGAGAACCGGAACCAGGACTGAGAGGGGCAGACTGTCAGACCTGCTGCAGTAACATGAGAGGTTTTCTAAAGAGACTCTGGTGCTCAGAGACACTACCACTTTGGTCCACAGAGGCCAGAATCACCACTAAAAGAACTTTCGTAGTGACTTTAACTTATCAGAGAAACAAGCTAAGCTAACGTTAGCATCATCTCGGCTCCTCCAGGACGTTGGAGAAACACAGGTTTTCAACATGACGTCTTTAGTGCTGCAGTAAAGTTTAAATGTTTCCTTTCTGTACTCCGTGGTGTTTCAGGTGCAGAGTGTCCAGCGGTCCGTCCCTGGACAGAAGTCCGTCCTCTGCTGCAATCCGTCCTGCAGCGTAAAACCGTCTTCAGCCACCCGCCTGCATACGAGACTCGGGGACGAGCTGCTCCTGCTGTGAAGGAGACGCACCTGGACTTCAGAGTAGGACTTCACTTCCAGAGGATTCCTCTTTAGTTTGCATGTCAGTGAGTTGAAGATGAGAAACATCTGGATCAAAGTTGGGTTTATTTATTTATTCTGTATTCATTATTTTGTTTCAGGATTTCATCCGAGACGCTCTGGAAGCGTCTCTGGAGGCCTCCAGCAGGTCCAGGATCTCCGTGGAGCTGGACTCAGAGGGTCCCCCCATGAAGGAGGTTCACCAGACCTGTGAGCAGTCCTCCTCCTGTGAGAACTGTGTCCGGCTGATGAAGAGGAGCATGGAGCTGCAGCAGAAGCTGAGTCGTCTCACAGGAGGACCGGAGGACGTGGAGGTCTTCACAGAGACCCTCCTCCATCCAGACCAGGACCAGCAGAGTCCTGAGACGGTCCACGTAGAGGAGCAGGACCCTGCAGGTGAATCTCAGTGATAGATGGTTATTGATCATTGATGATACATATAAGCCCGAGAGGAGAAGACTTAGCAAAACACAGTGTGAAGCAATGCACTAATCACTAACATAATGATGTTGCACATCAGATTAAACAGCAGAACCTGAGCTACAAGAATATGTAAGCTGTTTGTACATGCTCCTAACACAACTCAAACACCAACTAAATACAGGACCAAATATCAAAATCCATATAACGCCACCTAGTCAACCCACTCGCCACATGTCTGCGTCCTGCTGATTCTGATTGGCTAACAGTGCTGTCAATCTCATACTGGTGGGTGTAGCTAAATTCTGTTGGCTCTAACAATTCAAATGAGGTGTCATTCCCTCAAATCGACCAATCCGCTGCGGAGATATAGCCCTGCGTATTCACAGGCAGCTGGCGTAGAGAAAACCTTCATTACGCACGAGGACACCGAGCGCGTAGCATTAGCTTGGTTAGCATTAGCATGGTTTGGCGTGTGTGTTACTCTTGCGGTTGTTTTTTCACCACTTCGTTGGAATTTTTGAGAGAAAGATGTCAAAACAACGACCAAAGAAATATTTCACTCCAGAAGAAGTACTGACACTGCTGGAGGAGGAGCCTGGGAGCCTCGTTAGTCCTTGTGATTCATCGTCGGATGATGAAGAGGATCTCGTGCATCCCGACAACACACAACACAGCATTGACTCAGATTACCGTCTCCATCATCGGAAAGGTATGGATCGTCTTATAAATGTTATATTTATTGATTTATTGGTGTCGAGCTAGCAGCGTTCTCAGGTCTGTCCGTCTGTGACCTCCCAGCACAGTGTGTGTTTATTGCTTTGATGTTTACATGCATTACGTTTGAGAACCAGACCACTGAAGGATTACATTTGTTTTTCTTCCACATTCTGGTTTACAGTGATGAGGATTACCATCCACCTCTTGCCAGTGTCCCAGGACCTTCAAGGGCCCCACAGCCAACACGTCACAGCTCCAGGATTTTTGGAGCCCCAGCCGTTAACACCTCAGTCAGGCCCAGCAGCACTCCCCCCCCCACTCCACCTCTCTGGGAGCTTCTGCTCCAGCTACCAAGCGTGGAGAGAGTAGTTTGGCATCTCCAGAGAGCGAGGACAGGTGGCGTAACGGAGAGGAGGACATCAAACCTGACCCTCTCAGGTTCATGCCGGCCAGGCCCCACATGTGACACCACCACAGCATGGTCTCCCATCAGCCTCTTCCAGCTTTTCTTCTCAGCATCTGTTGTCCGAAAAATCATTGACACAAATGCCAACGCTGCCAAAAGAAAGCAAGCTGGGATGAAGTTCAAGTGGGAAGTGGTCACCGTGAAGGATCTTTGCATATTCCTCTCCGTTATCATCTCCACTGGCCTTGTGACGGTCCACCACAGGTCTGACTACCTTCACCTCAGCGACCCAGAAGAGAACGAGGAGAATGAGAAGATAAGGAACAGTGCTGAGTATTACCGCCTGTTCAAGATGAAGCTGCTCTACACAGAGATGGTGAATGCCTGCAAAGCCCATTTCCAGGCGTACCAGAATGTGTCCATTGATGAGCGGATGGTCGCAACCATCAAGGACACGCCCACAAAGTGGGGTTACAAACTGTTTGTGCTGGCTGATTCATCGATAGCCTATACCTGGAGTTTCTTTGTCTACGCAGGTAAAAGTGAGTCCACCACTGAGTTACTCAGCAGTGATGGACCTTTTGTCTTTTCCTCTCCTCGGTAAAGGCTACGAGGCTGGAACGCCGAGGGTGAAGACAGCCGTGTACTGCAGGAGGTGTACGGTTCCTCTCTGCCTCACCTTAAAGAAGAACTGCGGACAGTTACGACGACAGTAACTTCCTGATGTGTGTGTGTGTGTGTAGATGGACAATAGTGTCCATAGTTTTGGTTTTATGTGTTTTGAGGTTAAACACTGGTTGGTTGTTTACAATATCACATTATCAGAGACTAGAAACACATGTTCTACTGAAACGATCGTCGGTAAAACTTTATTTACACTCTGATGGTTAATGTTAAACTGTGAGGGGGGGTCAGTATGGACCACTATTGTTTGTGGTCTAGAGACTTTCTCCTAAACAGGAAGTGTTACTTTGGAGCCTCGGTAGAGTTTAAAAGTGCTGTCTGTCTCCTCAGGGATGGAGCCTCCTCTCTCGTCTCCTCCTGCGGTTCTCAAAGACGGCGAACGGGATCCGGACTCAGCCGACAAGCGGACTCAGGAGGGCCAGGCGTCCAAGCCTAAACCTCGACGGCCTCCTCGCTTCCAGAATGCCTGGCTGAAAAGGTTCTGGTTCCTCTGCTACTCGCCGACCCTGGACCTGATGTGGTGCCACATCTGCCGCCTCCACTCGGACAGGTCCCACTCCACCAAAGGTCTGATCAAAGGTTCCAGGATGTTCAAGTTACAGAACATCCATAAGCATAGTTCCAGCAACCACCACAAGAACAACGAGTCTCGCCACAAGATGATGGGGGGTCACCTGCAGCCGTGAGGCATCACACGGGACTCATTGTGTCTTCAACCTCTGGTATAAATGTATACATGTGTTAAAGCTGCATTCTCTCTAGTGTCCACCAGGGGGCGACTCCTCTGGTTGTATAGAAGTCTATGAGAAAATGACTCTACTTCTCTCTTGATTTATTACCTCAGTAAACATTGTAAACATGAGTTTATGGTCTCAATCTCTAGTTTCAAGTCTTCTTCAATACAGCATGATGTTCATTTAGTACATTATGGTCCATTTAGAGTCACACAGACCATAAAGCAGGGGATGCTTTAGGGCGGGGCTACACAGTGATTGACAGGTCTCTACCAGACCATAAAGCAGGGGATGCTTTAGGGACATCAGTCTAACTGAGTTAAAGCTAAACCTGCCAACACTTATTCATGTCTGATTTATTTAGACATAACTCATCTCTAAACCTTTTCTTGATTCGATGAGTCAGTTATATTAAAGCATAATGAGCAGACATAGAGTATTAATAGTCCAGCAGTTAAGATGTAATACTAATATAAGTATAAATATATATAACTTCTACTCAACGTGGTCTGAATGATGTAATGAAGATGTCAGCGTTTATCTTCATGAAACACTTGTTTGCCAGTAGAAACGTGTCGGAATAAAACAATTGGCTTCATAATCTCAGATGTGTGTTGGAAGGCTCCGCCTCCAGCTGGAGTCTGTTAACGTCCATCAGCTCCCAGTCGTCTCTGCTCTGCTTTGATCAGCTGCTCTGGCTGTTTATTCTCAGGAGTTCAAACACGTTTAAACCAATCGGGAGGCTTTAAAGCTGCTGTCGGCTGATGGAGAACAAACAAAAAGACACTTCAAAGCAGAACAGATGAAGACACACTGATTAAAGTCTTTATGATTGTTCATATCTGATCTCGACATGGACTGATGTTTCATCATCGTTCAGGATGAATATTGATGACTCATCCTCTGATGCTGATCGCTGTGACGAGGACGTTATTGATGGTTTCAGAGTTCAGAGGTTTCCAGTTAAACTCCTTTAAGAGCCTTTATTCTCATAATACCTCATAATATATTTTAATTTAAAACTAATCTACACATGATTATTTTATGTCCATTAGTTATTGCTAAAATGATCAAGTTAGAGAGAAGGAAACATAACTGGTTGATAACAGGTTAACGACAATAAACAGGTTAACAATAAACTGGTTGATAACAGGTTAATAACAGGTTAATGACCAGCTTGTCTAATCTATTATATTATATCTGTTATACTATTTAACCCCTTCATTCTGTGACCGGGACAGGCTACTAGCTAGCTGCTAGCTGAGCGTAAGTAGCTAACGTTAGCTTCGCTGGATAATCATCTTGCTTTTAAAACACAGATCAGTAACGCGCACACACACATTCAGTCATCAAGAAGACGTGAAGACAATCTTAATAAAAATATTCAGAGATCCATTTAAAGTTCATATTTCACAATAAGATGCTGTGAGACACAAAACTGATTCACGATGTTTACATTGTAAATAATCAATAAGTAACATAAGTATTCATTCCTCTCCAGAGTACTGTCAGCAAAGTGTACTAGAGATCACAGTACTCCTGAGTACTTGGTACTTGTATCAGTACCTGATGACATCATCACAGGAATGTAACTAAGTACATTTACTTTAGTTATGTACTTGAAAAATTGTACAAATTTGAGATACTTTACAGTATTAATTATTGATGCTAAAACCTTTGTTTTTTTTATCTATGGTACCAGATTACTTCTTCCACCAATAATAATTATAATTATTATAATAATATTTATAATAATAATGATTATATTAATAATAATGATTATAATGATTTTAATAATGATTTTAATGATTATAATAATAATAATGATAATATTATTAATAATATAGTCTTCCTGGAGGAATAGCTGGTGTAGGGGAGTACACACATGTTGGTTGATGATGGTGTGTTGTGCTCAGTCTCTGTAACACACTGAAGATCTAACAGTAGTCATTATGCTCCTGTGTTACTGGGAGAAGTAATGAGATTACAGGAACCTCCGGGACTATTACTACAGCAGAGAGAGAGAGCAGGCTGATGGGATTATGTAGAACCAGGCCAGCTGCGTCCTGGAGGACATGTTTTATGTCATATTCATGATTTATTGATTTATTCATCCACAGTTAACGCTTCACGTTGTTCCACCCTGAGGACCAAAGAGTTCACCAACAACAGAGACCAAGATGAGTCATCACATCAACCTCTTCTTCTACAACATGAACTGACAACAACATGTAACAAACAACAGTACACCCAATGACAACACTTCAAAATATATATATACGTATTCTATACACTACCTGTTCAGGTACTCTGTACTCTACCTGTTCAGGTACTCTGTTCTCTACCTGCTCAGGTACTCTGTCCTCTACCTGTTCATGTTCTCTGTTCTCTACCTGTTCAGGTACTCTGTTCACTACCTGCTCAGGTTCTCTGTTCTCTACCTGTTCAGGTACTCTGTTCTCTACCTGTTCAAGTACTCTGTTCTCTACCTGTTCAGGTACTCTGTTCACTACCTGCTCAGGTACTCTGTTCTCTACCTGTTCAGGTACTCTGTTCTCTACCTGTTCAGGTACTCTGTTCTGGTTCTAATTCAGGACTCAGAGGACCAGAAGAACTATAACAGCACTGATTTGAGGTGTTTTCTCAAAAATGGAGGCGACCAGTTTGACTCGTTACCGAGTAGAGAAACAAACATGGACACCAGGTGTTCACATTCCATCTCCTCAGAATCATAACTCAAATCATCCATAAATTGTGTTAAAATAATTGCAGAAAGACGCTCTTTACTCTTTTGTTTTAACATAATTGTACAAAGATTCTTATATTTAGTTCTGTATTCATTCATAAACATATTGAGAATTCTGCAACTCACATGAAGATTGTGTATTTCTGAGTTGCCTTTATTGTGAAAGTAACAAAATGAACCAATGACAAAAGACCATGTTTCAAACTAAGTGAGCTGAATGGTTCCTCTGATATTAATAACTGGTGGTGGAGGAATCGCTGGTTCTCAACATGTTCTCTGGAGAGAAACCAGGTCACAAGAGTCTGAGGCTGAGCCGACGCATCACATCCACTCTGCAGTGTGATATACCAGCTCTACCATCAGCTGGAGGTGAGCATCATCTTCATCGTCATCTTCATCATCATCGTCTTCATCATCGTCTTCATCATCATCTTCATTGTCATCAGCATCAGCATTATCATCAGCATCATCTTTATCATCATCGTCATATTCGTCTTCATCATCTTCATCATCGTCATCATCATCTTCTTCATCATCGTCATATTCGTCTTCATCATCATCATCATCTTCATTGTCATCTTCATTGTCATCAGCATCATCATCACCATCATCTTCATCTTCTTCATCATCATCGTCATATTCGTCTTCATCATCTTCATCATCATCGTCATCATCATCTTCTTCATCATCATCGTCATATTCGTCTTCATCATCATCATCATCTTCATCAGCCAGGCATGTTCAGTAGAAGTAGAAGTACCCAGAGTACATTTCATCAGCAACATGTACTTAAAGTATCTAAAGTAAAAGTACTCGACTAACTTCACATAATTCAAGTCAAAAGATGTATTTCTTTGAGCATTAGATATTATTATTAATATTAATAATAATAATATTAATAATATTATTAATATTGATATTAATAATAATAATATTATTATTAATATTGTTATTAAAATTATTATTATTGCAGCTGATTTTGAACATTTGAATCTAATAATTATAAACTGATCATATGTTTTGTGTTTGAAATAAACTATAAAACTAAATATAGTTTAATAAATGGAGAATATTCATAGAATTGTATTATAAGTAAAGTAGATGAATTAATTTCCACAGAACAGAATCAAGAAATGAAGATAAAGAAAATAACACGATAAGAACCCAAACCTCCATGTTTCTCCAAATAGCTTCACAATAAGAGCTTCTGATTCATTTATTGAACTCACGGATAGCTTCACAATAAGAGCTTCTGATTCATTTATTGAACTCACGGATAGCTTCACAATAAGAGCGTCTGATTCATTTATTGAACTCACGGATAGAAACTGTCACAAGTGTTTTATGGTTTAACTTTAACTTAAAAAAGGACGAGATGCACTTTATCAAAAATGTTTAAAGGCACAAGAACATGATGTCATCATGATGTCATCTGTCCTGAAACACTTCTGAGTGAATCTGTTTAAGGTCTCAGGTCTGAACCTGCTAATTGGCTGTCAAAAATAACCCTCATCTTCATCTCCACCTCAGAGCAGAGAACCTCAGGGGAGGAAGACACACACACACACACACACACACACACACACACACACGTGCGTAATGTGGGCTGGTTCACCATCTGTATGTAAAACCTACAGTATGTGGGATGTGAGCACATTGCAGAGTAGAGCTTGAGAAATGTGATGAAGTGAGAAGACAATATGTTGTGATTCATCAGCATGTTTGATTAGAAGAAGAAGCAGAAGAAGAGGAGGAGAAGAAGAAGAAGAGGCCGTGTCTGCAGCTCTGAGAGGAGAGGAGGAGTCCACTTCCTCTATTTTAGCAGCTGTACAGCCTCACAAGCTCCAGCAGGTGGCCCAGCACTCACCTCACCCTCTCAGCCAATCAGAGCGGCTGGAGCCAGAGGTGGGCGGGGCATAAGAAGAAAAAGAGAGGGAGAGCCTCAGAGCTCAGAGCTGAGATAAAAAGTAGAAAGAACAGAGAGAGCAGAGCAGCAGAGACTCTGGACACCGAGGACACAGAAGAGAGCCGTGAAGTGAGGGAGGAGAGGAAGGAGGAGAGGAAGAGTGCAGCTCCTGCTACACACTTCTTCTTCTTTGATGTTTTTTCTGTCACTGTTCAAACTTCCTGGATCTGCTGGTGAGAGTGAGGAGAAAGAGGAGGTCTGTTCAGAGAGCATGAGGAGGAGAGAGGCTTTCTCCGGCTGGGAGCGTTAAGAGAAGGAAGGAAGGAAGCAAAGGAAGGAAGCCAGTTTATAGACACAGCAGCCCTCCTCACCTCCTCCTCCTCCTTCCTCCCTCGGCTGTAACAGTTTGTTGTGCTGCTGCTTCCTGGTGTGAAGCTGAAGCTCCACTTCCTGAGAAGTTGTCACGATGGCTGACGGCTCTCTGACCTCAGACCAGCTGTGAGAAGCTAGGAAAGGAAAGGAAAGGAAGCCATGGACCAGCAGCCTGAGGAGGAGCAGCCGACCTCCTTGCTGCAGGATGGAGGAGGAGAGGAGCCTCCCTCCTCTTCCTCTTCCTCCTCTTCGTGCCCTCACACAGAGCTGCCCCCCCCGGCCCCCAGCAGGACCTTCACCAGCCTGAGGATCTTCTGCAGGAGGTGAGTGTGTCTCCTTCACATCATCTTCATCTCCCTCAGCTGTTCATGCAGCTCCTCTTCCTCGGCACAGGAAGTGATGCGTTGTGTCTCTGAGCATCTTCTTCACAAACAGGACGTGTTTGGTGTCACAGCTGTTATTGTTCTGGTCATGAAGAAGAAGAAACTCTTCTTCTGTAGTGTTTCTGCAGTAGTGGTGGTGTCCTGTTTGTGTCTTCACAGACGTAACATCAGAGAGAATGAAGAAGAAGAAGTCTGAGACGTTGTAGACCGGTGTGTTAAAGGCTTCTGGTGTTCTGATGTTCTTCAGAACTCCTCTCAACACTTTCAGTGGATTGAATCTCGAGTCTTTATGTTTTTGAGCAATTTTTCATTGGTTAGATCCAGAAAATAATCTGCAACTTCATCCATCATTTCCACCAGACGTTCATCTTTAGTCTGTTTCTGTGCTCGAAGCAGTGATTCATACACATGTTGTTTGACCTTAAATCAAACTATGTATAAATATATATATAGATATATATATTGGTGCTGGGCAATGATTAAAATATTTAATCGCGATTAATCTCATGGATTTTTTGCGATTAATCTCATTGTTATGCAAAGTTCAATAATGAATTCAAAAGTAGTGTATTGCGCACTTTTATTTTAAAAGTACTGCTATATGAACAAAAGGGCAATAACATTGGGTTCACGAGATGCAGGTAGCATGTTTTATACTTAATGTGAATATAATTCATACTTTGTTGGCATCTTATTCTGAAAACCGGATGTTCGTCTGAAGAAACCAGATGTTGACTCACGTTAATCTTTCCGCTAACTTTCAAAGTCCTTCGCTCGCTCCCGATCTGTGCCGTTTAAATGCGTTTACCGTGAATGTCAGCATATAGGAGCACTAAGATGTAAGTGTCTGCTGAGTTGACCACGGAGATCTGAGTGTCTGCTGACTTTACCGCAGCGATGTCCAGTAGTCTCCAGGGAGAGCAACAGCTGGTGCAGCTTCTCTCTTTATTTCTGCCCCCCCCCTCGACCTGAAGCGGAAGTCGCTTTTTCTCTACGGCAACCCTGAAGGGACATCATATCTCCAATACAAAACGATAAACATGAGACAGTCTGTTACAATAATAATAAATTAGAAATACTTACCTGTTTTGTTTTTGTTGTTTTTTAATTATTATTATTATTATTTTTTTCCCATCTCAAAAGGCTCAAGGACACACACACACACACACACACCTGACTATAGGATGTTTGCTGGCTTTTATCCCACTGTTCTTGTCATCCTCTTGTTGTTATGTATATGTATTGTCTCTTGTCTTTCAATAAAAAAAAATAAAAAATTTGAATAAATTATAATAAATTAAAAAAAATGCGTTAACGCACGATAAAATAATTGTCGTCGTTAATTAATGAATGAGTTAACGGTTAACTTGCCCAGCACTAATATATATATATATATGTATATATATATATTATGACTATATTATGATTCTTTAACTGAGATCAGACACAGAGAGACATCTGTTTATGGACAGATTTCTGAATTCATGATTCAGATTCTCGTTTGTTTTCTGACTGAAGCTCAGGACGTGTTGTGGAGATCATCATCATCGTCATCATCATCATCAGTAGATGAACTAATATTAATATCAGTCGTATATTTTAGGTAACTAACAGGTTTTAATACTCTAAAGCTGAGAAACCGTCTTTGTGTTGTTATTGTTTTTAATAGAGAACAAACAAATAATCAAATTAAATGTTTTCTTTGTGAAAAATGAAATAATGATTTCAAAGGAACCTTTTTAATGACGCACAACGTTAACGTAAAGACATTATTAATGAATCTGTTATTCTGTTTGGAGATGAAACGAATTGTTTGATCGACAGAGAATATTATTGTTCTTGTTTTTATTACATTTCATTTATTTGAGTTTTTTGAATTTTGGTGAGATAAAACGTGAAGACGTCACATGACAACAGTTTAATGGAGAAATGTTCTCATGAGCAGATTAATAAAATAGTTTTCATTAAAAGTTTAACAATCAAAGCTTCAACATTGAAGAAGCAACAAAAACAACAAACTGATGTTTATTGATGTCAATTAAACAATATTCAATAAGCTTTAAATATTCTCAAACAGAATATTAAAGATGATTCTAGTCAGAATAAATAATGAATAACAACGACACACTGAAGTGTGTGAGTGAGCGTGAGTGTGAGTGAGTGTGAGGGTGTGTGTGTGTGTGTGTGTGTGAGTGAGTGAGTGTGTGTGAGAGTGTGTGTGTGTGAGTGTGTGAGACTGAGTGTGTGCGAGTGTGAGAGTGTGTGTGTGTGTGAGTGTGTGAGACTGAGTGTGTGTGTGTGTGTCCGTGTGTGAGAGTGAGGGTGTGAGTGAGTGTGAGGGTGTGTGAGTGAGGGTGTGTGTGTGAGTGAGTGTGTGAGAGTGAGTGTGTGTGTGAGTGTGTCCGTGTGTGAGTGTGTGTGAGTGCGAGATACTTGTCTTAACTTGAGTAATTCTACTTTCTATTTCTCGGACTCTGATGATGAATCACTTCAGTAGTTGTTGTAAATGTTGTATAAACCTCATTTATACAACATTTTATTCATAGAAACATGGAGGAAATTAATTTATTCATCCATTTTCTCCATTCTATTTATACTTTCAACAGTGTGTTATGATTTATGGAGTGATATATATATATATATATATATATATATATATATATATATATATACAGTATATATATATATCACTCTGTAAAAACCTTTGACTCTAATATGTCAATATTATGAAAGAAGAATTTTGAACCTGGTTTTGTCCAATATTCATATTTATGTTTAAGAAATGTATGAAAATTAGCACATATTGAATGTGTTAATGCTTCATTTGCATATTTAAACATAACATTTCAGTAATCAACTGGTGAAGTTTCATGATGTCTGTTAGTGTCTCACAGGACGTTTACTGGTGATGAAGTATTTCTACACTGTAGTTTGTGGTACTTTTACTTCAGTAAAGGATCTGAATACTTCTCCCACCCCAGATCTTTATTCACGGTACGTAACGAGTGCAGATTAAAGTCTCATCAACTCTAATTATATCAGCTGGTGATGAAGAGCAATTCATTAAAGACACTTTTAGAGCCTTATGGGAAAACCTCACTCAGGAGGAGAATATTCAATCTGAAGGAGGAAGAGGAGGTGGAAAAAGAGGAAGAGGAGGTGGAAGAGGAGAAGAAGGAGGAAACAGTGAAGGGCTTTAAAGGAGAAAATCTTTTTATTTTTCACACAGGCTGTCAGTTTTTCTTTTTAAATATCAGTAGTACAAGGAGAACTTAGGTCCTTTACTGCAGTAAAGTACTAATACCACAGTGTAAAAATACTCCACTACAATAAAAGGTACTGGATTCAAAACCTTACTAACATCAACACATAAAGGAACACTTCATCCTTCAGTTTATTACAAACATTCAACATC
>NW_022280407.1:14358-26271 GCF_004355925.1 Anarrhichthys ocellatus
CAACACATAAAGGAACACTTCATCCTTCAGTTTATCACAAACATTCATCTTCTCTTAAATGTTGCAGCAGGTCTGAATCCTTTAATGATGAACACGATCAGACACACTTTAAATATTCATCCCAGTTGTTTCTGCTCGTTCCCAGTGTTCACATATTAGATGTTAACACACTCAACAAGTTTCTAAAATGTCTGGTAACCGCAGGGTCAACGGTTCGATCCTCGACTGGGATGTGTCACGTGTCGTAGTGTCCCTGAGCAAGACACTGAACCCCCGGCTCCCCGGGCACCTATCATTGGCAGCCCACTGCTCCCTATATACAGGGATGGGTCAAATGCAGAGGTCAAATTTCGTGTATGTATATGTATATGACAATAAAAAATGGTTTCTTTCTTTCTTCTCTTGTTGGTCATGGAGACACAGCTGAAACTTACCAGCTAACAACATCTGGTCTGAAGAAACATCTGGTCAACTCTCAGTTTGTTAGAAGTTATTAACCTGTTGATTACACACACAGACACACACACTGGATCATATGTTACAGTGTGTAATGGACTCCTGGTCTTTTGTTTCACTGAGGCTCCTTCACTCTGAGGCAGGCCACGCCCCCCATCAGTGATGTCACAGCAGGTCTTTCACCTTTGACAGGTGATCAGATGAGATCACTGACTGAGTCGAGTGTCTCAGACTGCACACAGATCTCTCATTAGATCAGCAGACACATACTCTGTTCTCTACCTGCTCAGGTACTCTGTTCTCTACCTGCTCAGGTACTCTGTTCTCTACCTGCTCAGGTACTCTGTTCACTACCTGCTCAGGTACTCTGTTCTCTACCTGCTCAGGTACTCTGTCCTCTACCTGCTCAGGTACTCTGTTCTCTACCTGCTCAGGTACTCTGTTCTCTACCTGCTCAGGTACTCTGTTCTCTACCTGCTCAGGTACTCTGTTCTCTACCTGCTCAGGTACTCTGTTCTCTACCTGCTCAGGTACTCTGTTCACTACCTGCTCAGGTACTCTGAGACTTTCTGTGTCCACATTGTAGAGATGCCTGAAGGAGTTGATTAGGATCCAGTTTGTAACTTTAGACGTCGTCTGATGAATTATTTGTCGTCTATTGTTGTTGTATTCTGATCCTGATCTTGTTAAAAGTTGAGCTTTCTCTGCTCTGTGTGATGTCGATGTTAAAGATCAGCAGCTTATGTATTTGGTGTGATCTTCAGGATGGAAGTGTGTTCTCAGTGTGTTGAGGCTGATGTTCTCCATCATGATGAATCACATGACCTGAGTGACACATGGTTTCAGAGCGGCCTGAGATCAAAGGGTTCCAACAAAGGAAAGAAGCATTGTGAAACAAACATCCATATCCTCACCTGTGTACAAACAATAGATCCTACTCTGAAGTTTCACTTCATACCTCCGTCCTCTGATGAAGTCACTGAGTTGTTGGTGTTCTACAGAGAAAGCTCTTTACTGGACTTTGAGTTAGTCTGCAGTCTGTTACAACAGTAGAAATGTCATTAGAAGGATTCTGCTGCTTCTATCGTAGACACTTCTATCCTTCATGGCCGAGTGAAACATCTCAACACCTGTTGGATGGATTGTGATCAGATGTCTTGTTTTTATAGATAGGAAGTGACATAAGGGGGTGGAGCTACATGCCTCAGCTGGTTTACCCATAGTTAGCTGGTGTTAGCATGCTAACAGACTAGCTAACGCTAACCGGCTTTGGATGTCTTCAAAACACTTCAGATAAAAATGTGTGCTTCGTCATTTGAGTGAACTGACCCTTTAAAGTAGTATTTTGGTACCTCGTGTGTGTGTGTGTGTGTGTGTGTGTGTGTGTGTGTGTGGATCCAGAGATTACACAGACCCATTTCCTGAGCTATCTTTGTCACTCACTTGCCCTGTTTCTATAAATAGTCTGGTCCAGGAGGGACTCTGGCTCTCAGGGAAGAGGAGGAGGAAGAAGATGAAGAGCTGGAGGAGTACAAGGTCTATAAGGAGGACGAGGAGAGACAGGAGTAGTAAAAAGAGTGTGGGAGGACGAAGAGGAGGAGAAGGAAGATGAGGAAGAGGAGGAGGAGGGTCATAAGAGAAGGAGGATGATGGACAGGAGGAAGGAAAATAAAAGGATTTGCCGGGTCGGGGTAAAACGATTAGGAGCTCGGCAGGAGGAGGACCATGAGGAGGTGCAGGGTGAGGGCATGATGAAACAAAGGAGGAGCAGGAGACTTAGTGTTGACGAAAAGAAGGAAAAAGGAGAGACCAGAGGAGGAATAATAACAGAGAGCTTCTCCTGCTTTTAAGGAGCAGGAGGAGCAACTGAAAAGAGTTGTGAAGTAAAAAGCAACAGCAGCAGGAAAGAAGAAGAAGATGAGGAGGAGGAGGAGGAGGTGTGATGGAGGAGTAAAAGGTGGGCGGTCAGGAAGGAAGGAAGGAAAGAGCTCAGGTCACAGGTCAATCATCCTGAACACCATGGTTGGCCGTCCGGGCCTGCAAGGCCTTCTCTGCTGGCCTAAACAGAATCACTAAGCTATATCTATTTTAGAATTTAATAATTTTTCTTAAATACACTACATGTATTATAATTTATAAAAATATTTGTCCCATTCTCTACCATGTTCCATGTACCATGTTCTCATTGCACAGCTACTGTCTTCCTCAGTTGCTCTGCTTCCAGTGCAGCTTGTTTTAAGTAGAGCTTTTATCCAATCAGATCTCACCTCTGTGTCTCTAGGTAAGAACAGAGGCAGAGGCCTGCAGACTCACAAGTGAATCCATGTGCAGTTTAAGTGAATGGGGACGATATCGTTGATTGTCATAGTGTTCAACCAATCAGATCTTTAGTTTGACATGTTGGGCGTATTCTTTGACGTGTCAGAGCTGCTAGCTGGCCTAGAAGTACGTTAGCAATAACGGGCAGCTCAGTGTCCAGGTGCAGCTCTGCAGTGAGGTGCAGCGTGTGCTGTGATTGGTCAGTGGGCGAGCACGTGACTATTGTCAAATGAAACTTAAAGTAGCCATCAAAGCTTAGTCGGAGTAGTGAGAGTTCAAATTGAAAGATAGGGAAGAAATTATGACATTTTTTGCATTTATTATTTTACCTGCTGTGTTTTTTTAACACTCAATGGCTGAAGGAGGAGAAACAGATTTGCGAGTTGGGATTTAACCGGATTAAACTCTTAGTCAACAAAGAAAGGAGGATGGAGTTTGTCTTTAAGTCATATCACATCTAATATCTGAATGGCCCTCCAGTATGCAGCAGAATGCGTGTTGCTGCAGCTCTGCTGGATGGATTTGTTGCTCTGTTGTCATATGAATATATGTGACTGGTTCTTGTGAGTTTGTTGTCATTGTGTTAATTATAGAGATTTGGACTTTATGCATTGTCCGTTAATTACGAAGCATACCGTCATGCGCAGAGTTATTGTTTGTTAAGCTAAACATCGAACAAAAAGTTCGGAAATTAGTGTTTGGTAGATTATTTCTCTGTTGTAACAATGCTTCTTGGCAATAAATCTTATACCGTTGGAAAGCCTGTTTATTTACCTTTCAAACGGTGCCCCATTTGTAAGGAACATGCATTTGTGGGATGAGCAGCACAGCTGAGTATGTGGATTGTGCCCATGAAAAATTTGCCAAATCTTCTCTGCCAAACAGCTTATTCTGCTGTTGACTCTTGTTTGGTGTTGTTTGGTGGATTGGATGATTGAAGTCTATCAGTATTGTAGCACCCCGTTGCCACAGAGACCCGGTTCAAAACACCGTAAAGGCACGTAGGAAGCAGCGTTATGAAAATATAAATTTTTTATTGGTACAAATCTAACTATGTGGAGTAACAGCAGTGACAGCTGGTTTAGCGGGCAGGAGGAGTTCACAGACCATGCGCTAAGATCGCATCACAAACAACTTAAAGCAACAGAAACAAAACAAAAGACCTACGCAGTGTCTCACTAACTAGAAAAGAAATGAAAACGAAAACATAAGTAATCACGAATAACTGCCAATAAACAGAAAACAAACCCAAAAAGATTGTAATTCAACCCACCGAATGTTCAGCAACCCAGCCACCCCCACTTGGATTCCCCCCCAGCTACCATTGGGTGCACTGCTCAGGAAGCTCTAAAAAACACAAATACAACATTACATCTTTCTTAAGTGTACCCAATTTCCCCAGCATACGAAATACATAAAGAAAACCCATTCCACTATAAATATCTATACCTCAATCAGCCATCCTCCAAACACACGCTGTCCCCTCCGTAACGGATGCCTCCCAGACACTGCGCTACCGACGCAACTTATGCGGCCTCACGCTACGTCTCCGCTTGTTGCGGGAGAGCAAGTAGTTGGACTCCCTGCTTGTGGCGGCGGAGACAGAAAGCAGATTCAGCAGAGCCGCTCGTGACGGCGGAGAGAAAGACAAAGGACGCGATTTGCCAGCAGGTGCATCTTTTCACTTAATCAGGCCCGTGCACCCCATTACCGGTCCGGCGGACCCAATAGTTTCACCCCGTCAGTTCCACTTGGTTACAGTAACAAGGAAGAAACAAGACATATTGGCAATTTTACAATTTATTCATTTAACAGTCAGGAGCCTCAGTAGCGTGTGGAGGAACCATACACAGCCACAACAGCCTGGCACCTCCTCCTCATGCTGGTCACCAGCCTGCTCACACACTTCTGTGGGACGGCATTCCACTCCTCAAGCAGGATTTGTCGCAAGTCAGCCTACGTGGTTGTGTTGGTCACTCTGGCATGAACAGCTGGTCCCACAAGTGTTCACTTGGGTTGAGGTCAGGACTGCTGGCAGGCCATTCCATCCTCTCTACTCCCACATTCTGGAGGTAGTCTCTGATAAACCGCTCTGTGGGGGCGAGCGTCTTCATCTTAGAGGATGGAGTTCGGTCCCAGACTGTGGAGAAATGGGATTACCACTGGTTGCAGAATCTCATCTCGATATCTCTCTGCATTGAGATTGCCTCCAATGAAGACAAGCCTCGTTTTTCCAGTGATGGAGATGCCGCCCCACACCATCACACTGCCTCCACCAAGAGCTGCAGCAATCAGTGCAGCAATCAGCATAGCGTTCTCCCCGTCTTCTCCACACTTTGACCCTACGATCCAACTTCCTTAGGCAGAATCTGGACTCATCGCTGAACACAACGTTCCTCCACATGTTCAGGTTCCAGTGCAGGTGTTTCCGACACCAGCGCAAATGGGCCTGACGGTCAATAGCAACAGCAGAATAAGCTGTTTGGCAGAGAAGATTTGGCAAATTTTTCATGGCCGCAACCCACATACTCAGCTGTGCTGCTCATCCCACAAATGCATGTTCCTTACAAATGGGGCACCGTTTTTAAGGTAAATAAACAGGCTTTCCAACGGTATAAAATTAATAGCCAAGAAGCATCGTTACAACAGAGAAATAATCTACCAAACACTAATTTCCGAACTTTTTGTTCGATGTTTAGTTTAGCCAGTAGCGGGCCGTGCATTTTATACCTGGGCCTTCACTGCTGTCCTGCAGCTGAAATACCACCTTATAACCACATGATGGCACCACAGCTATTATTCATTTTTAAGGCTGTAACTATGTACATCTTCATATTAAACTGTTCGGTACGAGTTGTTTGAATAACACTAGAGCATTTAGAAAATGCAAAAGCCTAAATTCAGGAAAATATAATGTTCTCAGCTGGTCTGGCTGTGGGAGCCACTGTCATTCCTTAATGACAAGCCACGACCCAAAGAGATTATAGGCTGTCACAACGTACTGCTCTGCAATGTCTTTCCTCGTCTCAGCCCCCTCTATCATGGTGCAGCTCACTCAGTCAGAATGCATTTTGATTGGCTGAGCTGCATCACGTGATGTGATTCACTACCCATCAGCCTCTGCTGGCTGTTAAGTTTCGTTTCACGATAGTCACGTGCTCGCCCACTGACCAATCACAGCACACTCTGCACCTCGCAGGAAAGCTACACACGGACACTGGCGGCATGTAATGCTGACGTCATTATAGGCCGGCTAGCAGGCTCTGACAGTGAAAGAATACGCCCAACATGTCAAACTAAAGATCTGATTGGTTGAACACTATGACAATCAACAATATCGTCCCCATTTACTTTAATCTGCACTGGCTGCAGGTGAGACTCTGCAGGCCTCTGCCTCTGTTCTTACCTAGAGACACAGAGGTGAGATCTGATTGGATAAAAGCTCTACTTAAAACAAGCTGCACTGGAAGCAGAGCAACTGAGGAACACAGTAGCTGTGCAATGAGAAAATAAGATAAGAAAATATGATAATGTAGTGTATTTAAGAAAAATTATTAAATTATAAAATAGATATAACTTTGTGATTCTGTTTAGGCCAGCAGAGAAGGCCTTGCAGGCCCTGACGGCCCGCCACTGAGTTTAGCGTAGCCTCCCAGAAGTGCGGGGCCTCATTTTCATTTTCCCACAATTTAAGCTTCTGCATTTTCCAAATGCACTAGCATTATTCAAACATATTGTTCAGTTCGTAAGCCTCGTACCGAACGGTTTAATACGAATACGTGATGTTACACCCCTAGAAACAAATAACCGTAGCTGTGGCGCCATCATGAGGTTATTAGGAGATGGTTCAGCTGCAGGACAGCACTGAAGGCTCAGGTATGAAATGCACGGCCCGCCACTGTTGAACACAGACGTTGATTAATGAGGAGTAATGAGTATTAATGCTGACTAATGAGGATTAATGATTTAAATCTTCTGTGGAGTCAGAAACCACACCACAGCTGAAGTACCATCTCCCACCAGCAGAGGGCAGCAACACCAAAGTCTTCAGACATTTAGCAGCTAAAGAAAAGAACCAAACTTCTGTTTCATTTGAAATGACTCGTTAATGAGAGTATGAGCTCATGGAGCAGTATTTATAAGTATTTATTAGTAGTATCAGTAGTATTATTGTCAGCAGAGAATCTGTCCTGCTCAGATGTGTTGATCACATTCGTCTCCACTGACTGAACCTAATTAGTTCATTTGTCGTCTCGCTCTGAAAGCTGATATCTCGCCTGGTCCTGGATCAGTTTTCCTCTCTGTGAAAGGACCAGGTTAACCCAGATCCTTTATCTTTATCTACGGATGTCAAGCTTCACCTGAACGTCTCTTAGTAGTTATTTTGCGTTTCTTTGTGGTTGTTTTGCGTCTCTTTGTAGTTGTTTTGCGTCTCTTTGTGGTTGTTTTGCCTCTCTTTGTAGTTGTTTTGAGTCTCTTTGTAGTTGTTTTGAGTCTCTTTGCGGTTGTTTTGCGTCTCTTTGTAGTTGTTTTGAGTCTCTTTGCGGTTGTTTTGCATCTCTTTGTAGTTGTTTTGAGTCTCTTTGTGGTTGTTTTGCATCTCTTTTGTAGTTGTTTTGAGTCTCTTAGTGGTTGTTTTGTGTCTCTTAGTAGTAGTTTTGTGTCTCTTTGTGGTTGTTTTGTGTCTCTTAGTAGTTTTGTGTCTCTTTGTGGTTGTTTTGCGTCTCTTTGTAGTTGTTTTGTGTCTCTGGGGGCCTCGGGGTCCCCTGAGCTCGTTCAGTAATGGCCCCGGGCCCCGGAGCTTGACGTGGGGCCACCGTGCCTAATCTCGCCTTGTTGCAACCGGAAACCGACATTATTTAAGGGAAATCTATTGAACACATCAGACAGAGTCTGTCTGCAGGTTTCTCTGGTTAGTTTTATCACCATGAGAGGCGAACGTCTCTACAGATTATCATGATTATCATTTCAGATTTCAACACAATCATCCACTTTATGACACAACAGATCCAAATAATCCTTATTAATAATCCAGCTGCTCCTCACTGTGCTCTAATTTCAGACAACAAAACAAAGTGCAATATGTCATCTCTCATGAATGATGCAAGCAGCCAAGAGCCAATCAGTGGCCAGTAAATAAGTACTGTAGTGAGTAACTCATTTAAGTAGAAGATGTAGTGGAGTAGAAGTATAAAGCAACATAAACGCAGTACTTGAGTGTAGTACTTAAGTGTAGTACTTCTGGTACAGTAACGCGGTGCAGCTGGTTTTAAATAGCCTGACGGGTCAGTGAAGGCATCGTCACTCGGCTGCTGATCTTTTAATCCTCTTCCAGCTAATCTGTTGCCTCGTTTAAGAAACACCAACAAGGAAGAGCCTCTGTCCACAACCACAGAAGAAGAAGAAGAAGAACACCTCATGTTAACTAGGACGCGTCACAGAAAGTCACCTTTTAATTAATTAGTCATGTTTGTTCCTCCTCCTGATGACATCATGGTGATGTCATCGTGATGTCTTCAGGGACTCGCGGTCGATCAGGCTGTTAATGAAAAGACACCATCCAGGTGCATTATGGGAAATGTAGGCTCAAGTGTTTCTAGGACTAAAAGTCTCCAACTCTGTTAATCAGATTCTAAACATCAGAATGTGATTTATATATTATTTATATGATTGAGCGTCTTCATATTGATCTGAAGTTATGTTCAGTTAATGATCAGTTATCGATCAGTTATCGATCAGTTATCGATCCGTTATCGATCAGTTATCGATCAGTTATCGATCCGTTATCGATCCGTTATCGATCAGTTATTGACTCGTTTGATGGAGTCGAGCTGCTGATGAACACGTTTAAGTGTTTAACCACCTTTTTGTATTCAAAAAGAAACAAACAATATTGTTATTATTGATTCATCTGAACTGTTTGTTCATTAAAATATCAAGAAAAGTCAAAAATAAAAACCTGTGAAAAGTTCTAAAAGCGTTTTAATAATTGAATAACATGAACCTGTTACCGTGGCCGTCGGAGTACATCTGTGTCATGTACACATCTGCTATGTAAAGGTAGGTACTGATGCGACATGTCTTTGGAAAGATTCTTGTGATTTGATTTATGGAAACCACTTCAAGATTCAATCACAACAGCAGGTTCACTCAACGCCTGTCAGACCCCCAACCCACAAACAAGCAGCTAAAATATCAACGCAACTCACCAATGAAGCCTCATAATAATCCACCATCGATAATATTCCAAGAAAAGCGCTCTTGTTACATTAGCAAAGGTCCAGACGATCCGATCCAGTAACATATTTAGTCCAAAACACATTATTACCATAAATACCCACGGACTGCTGTTGCATCATTTCAAATTAGCCGGCAGATATGCCTAATTATTTATGTATTTTCTAACGTAACTCCAGTTTGCATGTAAACATTGCCGCTCTCTGGGTCTCAAAATGGCGGCTGCCCTCTGCCCTTTAGATTGACACCTCACTTGACCCAATAGAAGCTTCCATGTCCTGTCCACAGCCTACAACAGCCAACGAGAGCCCCCGTTGAAGGACAGTGCCCGCCCCTCTTCTTTCGTGTAAAGCTCGAGCCAATTGCGACCGATCGTTCTGATGACTGACGCTTCGTATAGCCAATGAAATTTAAAAAATAATGATATACAGATTCAGGGGTTAGATTTAGAGGCAGTACGAGGAAGTGACTGTTGAAACCGCGAGTCGGGTCCTTGTGTCTGTGCTTTACGTGCAGAGTGTGGTTGTTGAGAGTTTTTGAGACTTTAGGAAAGTGAATAACGGTGAAATAACTTATAGTTTACTGTATATTGACATAAATAAGCTTTAGTTTGAATTATGAATACACATTACTACACAGCCTAGGTATGTTACCATGGTTACTATGGGTCCCCAAATGTCCTTTTTTGTAAAGCTCCTCGACATACCCTCAGTAAATGTGTAAAATATTAATTTTCTGTGGTATTGTTATAATATATATATATATATAAGGCTTCATGCTGCGGTCCCTTTGTGTTTCCCAGGTAATACGTCTCAGCTACAGACATCTGTTTGCATCTGTTTGCATAGAAACCTCCTTCAGAGTGTTCAGACTTCTCTGACTGCAGCACTGCAGTGATCCTGATGTTGGGGGAGGAGCTTCAGAGTGACTCAGTGACTGGTGAGCCGTGGATCGGCCGTTTAGAGGTTAAACATCACTTTCATAAAACAGACTCAATCAAAGTTCACACACATCATCACATGATTCACTGCGTTGTATTCAAATTGAATGATGATTATTTGATACATTTTTAATAAACTTATTATAATAACTTAACATCAGGAGAAGACTTGTTTTTAATATATATTTTATTTATAATATTTAAACTGTAATCGATCAAAATGAATGTTTTATGATTTATTAATAGTTTCAGATTGTTTTTATATTTGAATGGTTTTATGATGTCATCAGTCTATTAATTGATTAGATCTTCGTAGTCAATAAATCGATGACATCATCAGTGCGTCATCGATCTGAGTCCTGAGGGGCTCGAGACCGGTTGCCATGACGCTCGCTCCTCCGGTACAATGGCGTCACGTGACCTCCTCCTCTGATCTCCTGTTGATGCGGATCCATAATTCAGCAGCAGCCTTGAAGTGTTAATGAGCAGAGAGACAGACTATTATGGGATGTTGGAGAGCTGCTCCTGGATCAGTTTCTCCCGGGTCGGTCCTGTTAGGGAGCGGGTCCCGGATCAGCTCTGCTGTCCCGGATCAGCCAGCAGAGCAGCTCGTGCAGCTGCTCTGGGGTCAGATTAGTTAAAGAGTTATTTTAAACAGCAGCTTAGTGTCACTCCTCTTCCTCCTCCTCCTCCTCTTCCTCAGCGGACCGAGTCTTCCTCTCAGGTTGTATCAAAGCTCTCTGATGGTTTTCTGTGGTTCTGCTTTAGTTGTGGACCTGGACCACCTCAGTCCTTCTGTGTGTGTGGACCACAGTACTCTCTGTGGTCTCTGTTTGTCTCTACAGGTGCTGTGATGTGTTTGTATCTCTAACGGACCTTCAGCAGCTCTAACGCTTCATAAAATGTGTAAAATGATCCAAATTCAGCTTCAAATCAGAAGTTTTACTGTTTTTATCTCCGTCAAGCTTTGATGTGATTCACTTAGTGAGTTTAATATCTCAGCTGTTTTATTGTGTTTCTATGTTTGTTTGAATATGTGGAGATGATTGATCAGATGAGAGCGTTTGATCAGATCAGATTAGTTTCATCCTGTTGACATGAACTGTGTGTTTAATGCACATTTAAATATATCTTCTGGATGTTGAGTTCTTCTCTGAACGTGTGACCTGATGAACAAGCAGCAGCTGATGGATGATTCATGGATGTTTAGAGGCTCAATAACTCGATATGTTGATGAAAATAATCATTTAAAAACAGCCACAATAAAAGCTGTTCTGTTGACACCAATATTTCTTGCGTTATATTCAAATGGAACCATGTTATGTTTGGTGTATTTGCCATATTAACGTATTAGAATCATCAGGATGTCGACTTGAACACAAAGACTGACTCTGAAATGTAGCAATTATTTTTTATTGGTGCCTTTGTCTTTAATTAAATGTTCAGTTTGTCCGTAAAAGAATGTTAGTAATAATTTATTTAATGAATAAATTCCTCCAGATCTGAGGACGCTTTAATCTCTGTTAATTCATCGCTGTAATAACGTTCTGATATTCATATTATCACATATTGACGTGTCATGAAGCAGAAGAAGTTCGAAGAGATCACTAAGTGTTCAAACTGATGAAGCTAACGTTAGCATGCTAATATGTGATCCAATTAACGTTAGCAGTTTGTTTTTCATGATTCATATTATTGGTTATCATCGATCACTGAGATCATTTAGAAACATCAGAAACACACACATGAATTATTGTGAATAATAATGATTATTCTGTGTATTATTAGAGCAGCAGGACAAACCTTCAAGTGTTTTGGGCTCTTCAGGGTGAACAGATGTTGACTACAGCTGCAGACAATGTTCAGATAGATAAACTTTATTGTCCTTCAAATCTGTCTTTTGCTATCAGGCCATCATTGTGCACATTGTTTAACAGTCATCAGGCCGTCATTGTGCACAT
>NW_022280407.1:26281-26353 GCF_004355925.1 Anarrhichthys ocellatus
CACATTGTTTAACAGTCATCAGGCCGTCATTGTGCACATTGTTTAACCGTCATCAGGCCGTCATTGTGCACA
>NW_022280407.1:26453-39329 GCF_004355925.1 Anarrhichthys ocellatus
ATCAGACTGTCATTGTGCACATTGTTTAACAGTCATCAGGCCGTCATTGTGCACATTGTTTAACAGTTATCAGGCCGTCGTTGTGCACATTGTTTAACAGCTATCAGACTGTCATTGTGCACATTGTTTAACAGTTATCAGGCCGTCATTGTGCACATTGTTTAACAGTTATCAGGCCGTCGTTGTGCACATTGTTTAACAGCTATCAGACTGTCATTGTGCACATTGTTTAACAGCTATCAGACTGTCATTGTGCACATTGTTTAACAGTCATCAGGCCGTCATTGTGCACATTGTTTAACAGTTATCAGGCCGTCGTTGTGCACATTGTTTAACAGTTATCAGACTGTCATTGTGCACATTGTTTAACAGTTATCAGGCCGTCGTTGTGCACATTGTTTAACAGCTATCAGACTGTCGTTGTGCACATTGTTTAACAGTTATCAGACTGTCGTTGGAGCACATTGTTTAACAGCTATCAGGCCGTCATTGTGCACATTGTTTAACAGTTATCAGACTGTCGTTGGAGCACATTGTTTAACAGTTATCAGGCCGTCATTGTGCACATTGTTTAGGATCAGGACTACACTGAGACTGGTTCATATAGAGGATCAGGACTACACTGAGACTGGTTCAGGACCAGTTAGCAGGTTCAAAAACCCTGTAATGATCTTGTGTTAAACTCTTCTTCTCTGAAACCAGTCAAACACTCAGGATGTTGTCACAGACTAATTACTGGAGTGTTGTTGTTTGGAGGAAGATAAGCCAGCATGTAGTTGTGGCCTTAACCACTGTTTCTTCCTGTTGACATTCTGCCCCCCCCTGAATGTTTTATTATTCATGTTCCTCAGAAACAGCAGTTTGTCTTCCACAACATCTAGTAGTGATGATGTGTTCATGCTCATTCTGGAAATCAGCAACTTAGTGAACCTGGAATGAATTTAATTGACATTTATGTTGCAGCAGCTTCCACACAATACAGTTTTACTAACGATGGTTCTCCTCCAATACTCAGTAGAACATGTGTTTCTAGTCTCTGATCTCTGATCATGTTTCATTGTAAACAACCAATCAGTGTTTAAAGCAACAGGAGGAGAGCTAGTAACGTTAGCAGCACCGCTAATGGCTAACCAACGGAGGTTCACTTCAGTTACATTATGATGCCTTCAGGCTCTTCTCAGTGAACATGAGTACTGGCTGAAGGTACATTATAACGTTATCATGATCAGGAATCTATAACAGATGATTTGCTCTTTTTTTTCTCTTGTGCTGATCTGATCCGTGATCAGGTTTAAAAACTGTAGTCGGATACAGAACTTTAGTTTCAAACTGAGGTGGTCCAGTGGTTTTATACAGAGCTGAAGTCATGATGTCACTTCCTGTCTGGTCTCAATGAAATCTTTCATTCAAGGTTTCTTTCATCCATGAATCCACTCGACTCTACTGTCTCCAACTATTATTACAGACACCTGAACTAACCACAGACACCAGAAGAACTAGAACCTAGTCACAGTTGAACTTCGGCTCTCTATAAAACAGATTATTTTAGTTTTTAATGGATGAATTACACTTCCTGTAGTTTTCGTATAATAAAACATATATAATATATAATATCTTAGTATCTCCTTAAGCTCTTCACACCAAGCTAACTACTTTTTATGCCCAACAGCCAGAGAGGAGCATTTCAGACGTCTTCCTTGTCTCTCCGTCCATCATGGACACGTTTTTCCGCCGTCACTTTAAAAGGAAGGAGGCGGCTCTGCTGGCGGGGGCAGAGTCTAAATCGGTCAACCGGCGGAGGCCCAGCGTGGCCGTCCCGACCAGCAAGGCCCGCCGGAGGTCCAACGCTGGGCTGCCGTCCTCCTCGCTGACCCAGCAGCGACGCCCCAGCGTCCAGCTGCAGGGGGCGCTGTCGTGCGCCGGAGGGGGGCGTCTGGCGAAGACGTCCCGGCACAGCAGGTGGGCGGGGCACGTCCGGCGGCGCTCCAGCACCACCACCCCCAGCCTCAACCCCAGGTTCGCCGTGTGCAGGAGGAAGGTGGGCAAGCTGCGGACCATCGACACGCACCTGCTGGGCCCGTCCATGCTGCTTGCCAGCCTCATCCAGATGGCTGAGGAAGAGGAGGAGGTGGAGGGGGCGGGGCTACCAGCCGGAGAGCAGCAGGTGGAGGTGAG
This sequence comes from Anarrhichthys ocellatus, assembly GCF_004355925.1. Classification (NCBI taxonomy): domain Eukaryota; kingdom Metazoa; phylum Chordata; class Actinopteri; order Perciformes; family Anarhichadidae; genus Anarrhichthys; species Anarrhichthys ocellatus. Next base: position 28,629 of record NW_022280407.1, read on the forward strand.
GGGCGGGGCCAGCACCAGGAGGATGTTCTCACGCTCCAGCAGCCTCCAATCGGACAGCAGTGATTACTCCACCGCCAACGACAGCCAATCAGAAGCCAGCCAACCGTCCGAGGAGGCGGAGCAGCTGGCGGAGGAGGAGGAGGACGAAGATGCCTCCTGGTCGCACGTCTCCTCCTCCTCCGACCGCCCGTCCTCCTCCGACCGCCCATCCTCCTCCGCCGTGGAGGTGATGAGAGAGACTCCGCGCCCCCCCCCGGCGTGGCGGCCCCTCATCCGGGCCCCTCGCTGCCTGAGGAGGAACTCGTCTCAGCTGTTCTTAGGAGACGGCGCTCCTCTCGGCCGCCACCGGGCGTCCAGCCAGAGGAAGAGGAGGAGGATCTCCACCATCTCTAAGGCCGGGAGCCCCTGGCCGGGGAGGGGCCCCCCGCTGCCCAGCCGCAGGAGCTCGGTCCACTACCTCCATCAGCCGGCCTTCTACCGGGGCCCCGGGGCCCTCAGCCCGCTGGGCGACGCCCACCTGGAGAGCTGGAGCAGCTTCCTGCTGTATGTAGACCTCCAACACGGCGGCTCAAGTTTAGCTGAATGTTACTGGCTGCAGGTTTACTCCACAACAAACCTCAAAGAGTTTTAAATGATTCACGTTTCATCAAGTTCATCATAAAACACAACACCTCATCCTCTCACTTCATTAAAGTCGTGAGATGATTAAAATGGTTCTCAGCTGGAGACACACGTCTGAAGCTCATTGATTGATCACTGATCACAGCAGAGCAAAGGAATGGATGTGTGTGTGTACTTATGGATGTGTGTGTGTACTTATACAACTGTCGTTGTGAGTACCAGTTAGAACCTTAGAGCTTGTGAGGACACTTTTGGAAACGAGGACTTTTTGTCCTCTCTTCTTCAAAGGCTTGTTTAAGGGTTCAGACTTTAAAGGTTGAGGTTCATGTCAGTGTCCTCTCAAATGTAAAACGACAGGTGTGTGTGTGTGTGTGTGTGGCAGGAAGTGTTCAGCACACTGTCCTCAAAATGCAAATAAAGTTTCATATTATAACAGAAACAGAGAGTATCTGCTGCTGATTTTTCAAAAGAATAAAACTAGTTTCACATCATTGTAAATCAATGCTTCATTTATTATAGGTTTCAGGTAACCATAGCAGCAACTATAGGTATAACATGTAGAATATATTTTTGGTCATGAGATATCAAAAGACATTATATTGCTCCATTAATCCTGCACGTATCCATGATCCGGCAGGGAAAATATTAACATGACAAAACTACAACTAATAAAACGTATAAACTGATCTGGAGTCTGTTTCCTTAAAAGGTCTTTTGTCCTCTTGTGGTTTCAGGAAAGCGATGGCGAAGTCGGGTCTGCAGCACGCGGCGGCTCAGCCCAAGGCGGCAATGTCCGGACAGACCGACCCGCTGCAGGAGCCCAACAGCACCGTGGACTGGAGCGTGAGTCACTGCTGATCCAGCCGATCTTCATTCAGCTTCACATGATTCAATCAATGAGGAAACCTGATTTATTTTTAAATCAGTCCGGATGTTAAAACCAGAAAGCAAAGAACCTTCCTCCTTTTATTTGTCTCTGCGACGTCCATGACAACCAGGGAACATAAGGCTCATCTTGAAGTGAATTTTACTTTTATTTATTTTATTCAAACGTTTGTTTTACAGGAATATTTTCTATTGAGAGGCCTGGCGAAGATGGCAGGATGAACAAAATCCAAACTACAGATGTCAGACAAAACAGCAGAAAAAGTTAAAACAACATAAAAAAATAAGCAACGGACGTAAAATAATAAAATAATTTAGTCTAAATTCACTCACCAATATTCGGTGCAAAAACTTTAAAATATAATAAAGTACTCAGGTCAACCAGGACGGAATGATGACGCACACACATAAACTATTATTATTGCTATTTTTTCCGTTATTTCTTCTTCTACTCTCTGATGATGGTTTCTGCTAACATGCCACAGGAAAGTTCCTGCAGCGGTCCAGAGTTACAGTGAACCAACTTCCTCATTGCAGTTTGTTTGGATAGTCTGACTGAACTGAGAAAGAGAAAACGGTTCTAAACATGTATTTACTTCCCTAGAAAACATTTGCAAAGCCAACTTTTTTCAAGCATTTGAAATCCATCATTGTTTACATCCACCGTCACTTACTTTCTCTTTTACATTTTAAATATAAACTACGTATAAAAAACATTTCAATACTCGATATCGCTGAAAGCTCATTTTCATCCCGGGCCAGATGGACAATAATACAAACAAGGATGATAAAATAATATTCACTGTGTACATAGTCACAGGATACTGATGGTGTTTACAGAACAGTTCTGGTTGTTTGATTAGTTAACAACATACAATTAAATTCATGATTGCATTCTTGATTCTCCTTTAAGCTTTAACTTTTTAGCATCATAGAAAAACACACGTCTACGTTTATAAATGGGATGGAAGAGAGTTTCTTTTTTGTGCCTTTAATGGAAAAGTCCGACACATTTTGTGGATCTTGAGGGGAAAACACAGTCGCCTCTAGCTGTAGTTCTGTTATTGTTCTTAGTTTTGTTCTTCACATTGCAGCACATCTCATCATATAGTGTATATTGTAAAACCATCAGCGCTACAATAGGACTAAAACTAAGACTTAAATTGTATTTAGAAAGTTCAGGTTCAACAAAAAGAGTCTGTTTGACTCTTGAATGCTAAATCTTTATCATCTGTTTTTATTTATATGTATTATATGATGGTTTTATTGTTACTACTAAATTCTTAACGTTTATTGTAATAGTTTTAAAGTTAACTCAAAGTGTCTGAATGATTTGGGCCTTTGAAATGGTGTTCTTTTAAAATCAAACATTATTTGTAGAGACCTTTTAAATTGATAATTAAATGTCAGGTTTATATTTTTATATTTGATTCTGTGAAACAAAAAAGCTTGTAGAAATGTTTTTGATTTGTTTTCCATCCCAGGATAACGCCCAGTTCGGGGACCACATCTGGTTTGAGACCAGTGGCTCTGGAGACTTCTGTTATGTTGGAGAGCAGTACTGCATAGCTAAGTCACTGGTGAGTCACGGTGCCCCCTGTGGTCACAAACTGTACTTCCTGTTAATGAAACAGAGCGCTAGTGTCTTAACCTGAGGGGACTGTACACATGTTAAGACCTTTTATAATTTTCTTTAGACCCTCCTGTTGACTAAGAAATTGAAGATTGCATATATATTCAAAATATGTAAAAGTGTTCAAATACTTACCCTTTTAACCATAGACCTATTTTTAGGCCTCTGCTCAAAAATTGCATACTCATATTAAAAAGAGTGTATTTCTATAACTACAAGGTCTACTTTAATAATTTGTATGTTATAATAAAGGTAGCACTTGTGAGATTTGTGCAGATGTGTAAATATCAGTGTATCTGTTACATCTGTTATATATTTCACTTGTTTTATCACTAATAGTGTTCAATCTATCCAAATACAGCAGTTTGGCTTCATTTTGAGAGACTGAATCCTCTCTGAGCCTGTGAACCATGGAGCCATCCTCGTCTGACTGCTTTTTCCCTGTGTGTATGTGGACTTATCTCAGCCTATGATTGGTCGATTTGAGTGAATGAGACCTCCTTCGACGCGTCATAGTCCAGAGAAATGAGTGGAGGTGACGTGAGCTTGATTGACAGAATCGTTAGCCAGTCAAAATCAAAACTGCACCATGCCTCGCCGAGCGTAAACAACTATACACCCGAAAGTGAAATCCCTACCCCCGGTCCCCCATGCTTGGTTGACCCCCCTTTCTTCAGGAAACAGTTCAGAAACACACAGGATATACGTAGCAACAGTGTTTTTAGCCGGGAACTGGAATATTATTCCTTTCTCTTCATGATTCATCTCAAAGTAAGGGGCAGTTATGATTTTTTCTGCGGTGAAGCGGCTTGTTCTTCTGGTGCTTGTTGGCTGTATCTCTGTAATGGTTTCACGGAGAGAAATTCTGAAGATATCTCTGGATTCTGTGTTGAATTCTCTTGGTCTGTGATGTATTGGTTGTCCGTGTTAGCTTTTAGCTTTGTGTTCGTAGCTTTGTCCGGAGTGCGTAGCTCGCCGAGTCATCGCGAAAAATATGTGATATTGTGGTACATCTTCTAGTTGATGGTATTGGTTTGTGTATAATTGTGTTTGCAGCGTGTAAAATGGCTTACGTGATATTATTGCCCAGAATCTCTTCGTTAAGTGGGTATATAACACGCTCTTCGCTAAACTTTCTCGCCGGAACCCCAAATGGTCCTTGCTCGGTACCAAATAGTTTTGAGATGGTGTCTTCCAATCTGAACCTCAATACTTGAACAGAATAATCATTTTCACATTTAAAAAATCATAAACAGAAGAGTGGAAATTAAATATTTTTCACTCTGTTAATATTTTACATACATATTTTACTGCATATTTTACTGAAGTACAAACATACTCAAACTGTGCATTACCGTATGTAACTTTAAAAAAGTAACAAACATACTTATTTTAAGTTGAACTAAACATAACCAAGTACTTTTGTTGCATTATTGTTTTGTTTCTATTTGTTTCAACATTAGCCACGTGTTTAAAACTGCGACCGTAATCCAGGAGAAAATACATTTCCTTCCTTCTTCACACCAAGAATTGTGACACATTTACCGTAATGTAGTTCTGCTTTCTGTTGATATAAGTATGATGGTTTCAAATCACTAAAGACCTCACTTTACTCTCTCAAATATTCAGACTACTCTCTGTTACCGAGCTATTAATGTGCATCACAATGCAATACATCTGTTGTTATTTTCTGCAGCAAAAGTCAGTGGCGAGGAAGAAATGTGCCGGCTGTAAGATATCGGTCCACACGATGTGCATGGAGCAGCTGGAGAAGGTAAATCTTCTGAACAGCTTCACTCAGATTCTTCTTTCGTCTCTGCTCACAGTCCCTCGTCTCTTTGTTCAGATTAATTTCAGGTGCAAGCCGTCATTTAGAGAACCAGGATGTCGGGCCATTCGAGAGGTCAGTCTGAGGAAATATCTTCTTAAAACCCACTCACGCAGATTTCATTGTGACATTCACCGATGTTTTCTTATTTTGGATTTATTCTTTAGTATAAACAGAATCTATGCACCATCAAGAACAGGCTTACCCACATATGAGATCTGACCAAATCATTTGTTATCCTGTTTTCTTCAATTCTACAATTGTAGGATTAAAATTACAAAAATAATTGTATCATGTATAATATTTTTTTATAATTATTTTCATTACAGTGGAAACAGCTTATAGTGATTATAAAGTTTGGGACAAAATCATTCATTGACAATTTAGAAATGCACTGAAATCACTGCCAAGTGGTGTTTTAGTAGCCTGTTAACACTTCTGATGTTACTGTATCTGTAAACAGCACAGTACTGTTTGAGGCTACAGTAAGATATATTTTATGTACTGTACTGTATTATAGTGTAAGCATTTGAAACAGTCAATACAATTCAGTAAATGGTAAAGCTGACAGTTTTATTACTGTATATTCATGTAATGAATATACAGATGTCAATTAGATGGTAATCTGCGTGAGAAATAAGGAAAGAAAATGAATGAATAAATAAACTATTTTTTTCATATAATAATCATCCGCTTATGGTGTAAATTTGACCCTGACAAATGTGATCACTATAAGAGCTATTCACCGTATTTAACAAAGCATTATGGTCTTTTAAAATAAATAAATATTACTCTAACACAAACACTAAATCTATCCCATCTATCTTATTTTGTTATTTAAATAACATATGAATCCGCTACTGATCCTACTTTCCACATGTAACAATTCTACCGTTTAAGAACACTTCACGAATCTGACAGACATAAACTTTTCTTAGGAACTTTCTGAAGAACAAATTTAAGAAAAAGTCATCAGGATAGTCGTGAATGAGGCCCATCGTCGTTGTGTCTCTATAATAACTTCTATAATTCACAAGATGATCAGAACCACTTCAATGTGAAAAGTTCACATTCAGGAAATCAAAACAGGAACTGAACTCTTATAAATCATTGGTTGTTTTTCAGTCCAACGTTGTGCGACACCACTGGGTCCACAGGAGACATCAAACAGGGAAGTGTCGACAGTGTGGGAAGGTGAGCCTCCATCAGTCACTCAAAGCGCTTCCACTGATAAGCTGCAGAGTCTGAGAGCTAACAGGGTCTCCTCTTTTATCACCAACAGGGATTTCAACAGAAGTTTTCATTTCACAGCAAAGAGATTGTTGCCATCAGCTGCTCGTGGTGCAAACAGGCGGTAAGTTCACAGTCAGAGAACAGAAACCTGAGGTTTCACATTAGTTAGATATTGTAACATCCAAATATCAGAGACATTGATGGCCTCAGTGTGTTCAGTGTGGTGGAGAAAGTACTAATACTACTCTGTTACAGTAAAAGTGCTAATACCACTTATCACAATATTACTAATACATTAACATTGTTAACATTATTACTACTGCATTAACATTGTTAACATTATTAGTAATGCATTAACATTGTTAACATTATTACTACTGCATTAACATTGTTAACATTATTACTAATGCATTAACATTGTTAACATTATTACTACTGCATTAATATTGTTAACATTATTAGTAATGCATTAACATTGTTAACATTATTACTACTGCATTAACATTGTTAACATTATTAGTAATACATTAACAGTATTAACATTATTAGTATGCATAAATAACCCATGAAGCATGTGACTTTGGGTGTATTCATAGCTAGTTCTGTTGGACCAGTTGTTTTGAAACCTGGAGAAAGAAAAGAAAGAGGAGGAAGAGTTCTGAGGAAAATCTTCCTGATAACATTTGTGACCAATAAGAGAACAATTGCATGGCATTTGTTTACATTGTTTTTACCACTCTTGAATGTTGCCGTGTGAACCCAAATGAACCAGAGCAACAAATGGAACAGTTGTATCAAAGTAGTCCTGAACAGGAACAAAAAGCTTAAAACATGAGATGTTTGTGGAGCAATGAGGAAGCTGTGACCGTCCCCACATTAATAAATTAAACTAACACAAATGGTTTTCCATCATTTGACTCAAGCTCTTTTAATCACCTTTTCTTCTTGTGCAGTGATTTAATAGCACTGACTAGCTGTTTGTGTATATCGTACTAATATTCACACAACAGGAGTGGATGGAAACAGGACTTCAGTCAAGTTTTATTTGACACATTTTATAGAAATTTGGTTAAAATTTGTACAAACTTAAGATGGAAAACATACTTATGGCACGGTCTGCCTGCATTTTAGTATGGTGACTTGCTGTCTGTCTGTGTTTCAGTACCACAATAAGGTGACGTGCTTCATGCTGCAGCAGATAGAGGAGTGCTGCTCTCTGGGAGCTCACGCTGCCGTCATCATTCCTCCTACCTGGATCATCAGGGTCCGCAGAATACAGGTACATACATATGTTTGTCTCTCTGTACTTGTGAGGACCCTATGTATTCCCTAGCTCCTAACCCTTACCATCACAACTAAATGCCTCTCTGCCTACTATAACTCTAAACTAGACCTAATTCCAACATGAACCTTCAACCAGTCCAAACTGTCGTTATGTCAAATTACTCGTTAATCCCTCAGTTTATCAGCAAAATTCAAAATCATTAAATGTGGAGATAAATGGTTTTCATTCAACAGCTACATTACTTCTTGCACTTGTTTAAACCTAGTCATAATTACTAATTGGCATTTAACACCACAATTTGTATCATGACAGCGTATTTTGGGCACTACACTAAGTTATTGAGCAGTTTATTTTTAATTTTATTATTATTACTGTATGTATTTTCCTTATGACCAACACTTTCTTCTCAGACAAGTAGAAAGAGAAAGTAGAACAGAACATGAAGGTCCGTCACTCATTGTTTGGACATAAACTTTAAATTGTGTGTATATGTGGAGTTGGCTTTACGGTCCCCACAAGGTAGGTTGGTCCCCACAATGTCAGTGTGCCATCAGGTCCTCACACTGTTCAATAAATAAGCGTAGATCCACACACACACACACACACACACACACACACATATATCGTCTGATGTTGTTGTGTTTGTCTTCCTTTGTTCAGTCGTCTCTGAAGTTGAGTAAAAAGAAGAAAAGGACGTCGCTGAAATGCAACAAATCGAGCAAGAAGGGATCAGAGGTGAGGAAGAGACCGAACTCAACATTTTACAAATCTAAAGCGAAACTTCTTTAAGGTTTCAGCGCGGACGACAGATGTAAATTAGCTTCTAGCTAACTATGGTACAGCTAAGGAGCTGTGCACTCTCCCTATAGAACATGTAGCCTACGCTGCTTTTAATCATGCGTCCTTTGAGTCTGACTTTAATAACCTGACATTTTAAAAAGAGTCTTTTGAGAGGTTGTCATATAATTAGAATATCTGTTGTATTAAGGTTAATGAGTTGGGATGATGTAATGTGATGAGTGGTGTAAATGTGTGTTTCGTCTCCTGGGTGTTTCTACTCCGTCAGATCCAAGATGGCCGCTGGAAGCCCTTCCTGGTGAAGCCCCTCCCCTCTCAGCTCATGAAGCCTCTGCTGGTGTTTGTTAACCCGAAGAGTGGAGGAAACCAGGTAGAGTCACCTTCCTGCTTGTCAAGGGCCTCATTTCATCTGAACATGTTTGAATCTGAATTTATATTAAGGATAGCCTCTTGAGATGTAGCATCTCATTATCAAAGGGTTTCCTGTAGACATAAATGCAAACACATACAGACAAAATATCAGTGATATAACAAACTACAAATAAACACATACAGCCAAAAACATCATTGATATCATAACATAAACTACAAATACAGACAGCTCGCTGACCCTTCCCCTCCCCCACCTCAGCCCTCAGCTATTGTACAAGAAATACAAGGATATGATAAATTAACAATTCACATCAGCATACAGAGCAACTTTTTAAAATTCAGTTAGACTGAAAGAAGGCACAAATTAAAAGCATAAGATGAGAAAATAAAGAAGTCCTGAAGCAGTCGAAGGAGGTGATTGGTCACAGAGAAAGACAGAGGTTATTCCAATCAAAAGGAGCTTTTTACTGGAATTACTGGGGACAATGAAAAAGGGATATTGCATGAAGTGAAGCTAGAGCATTAATAATGCAGCAATTTAATTAGCATTTTGTATTTTATAATATCAAGAAAACATGATGAGCTTAACGTTGTTGAAGAACCTCAAGTATTTTTTTTTAATTATAACAAGCGTTTCCACTGCAATATCCGTCATCAAATATTTGTTTTGTTCAGCCAGTAAAAAATAAATTAAATTAATAATGAATGACAAAAGACGCAAATCCTCATATTTGAAATTGGACCCACAGAATGATGAAAAAATGACGTTAACCATTGATTGAATTTGCAAAATGACACGCTGTTAATTTTCTGTTGATTGATAAACAGAGTAATAGACAAACTGTTTTTATTTTATTTTGTTTTCAGGGAGCCAAGATCATCCAGTCCTTCATGTGGTACCTGAACCCTCGGCAGGTGTTTGACCTGACGAAGGGAGGACCCAGAGAGGGGTAAGACCAGACCGGCACAGGGGTGCATCCCAATTCCCTTTTTTTCTGTTCGGCGGAGTGAGGAGTGAACCGCTGAGGAGATGTTCAGGCTTTACTTTGTGTTTCTCCTGCAGGTTTGAGCTGTACGCCAAAGTGCCCAACCTGAGGATCCTGGCCTGTGGGGGGGACGGGACAGTGAGTCCAACCTTAAACTTAAACTTAAACCTAAACTTAACACTTAGAGCACACTCAACCTCAATCAACAGAGAGCTGCAGGGACGACGTGTTTCTGTCCAACAGGAAGTCATCGTCACCGCTGCCCTCCACAAACAGGCAATAGCAATTTTCCATTGGATTTTGAATTATTGCAGAAAGTAATCTGTCAGATAAATTTTATGATACTTACACATTTTGTTCAAACAATCTTCACGATTTTTTTATACAATTCAATTCATGTGAACAGATTGAACAACATAAAAGTTACAACACATTCAATGCATATGACATACATGATTCATATGGAAGTAGTAATAATAGTAGTGGTACTAATAATAGCAGAATAATAATAGAAAAATGATGACTAATAATAATAACAGCAGGTGTAGTTATATTAGAATATAAAGAATTAAAGCAGTAATAAAATAAATGTGACTAGCTAATGTTCTCCTGACCAAAATGTTTCAAAACTGATGAAAATACTGTGAGTTAAGCACGTTTCGGTGTGTGTGCTGGTTCCCAGGACCCCCCCAAAAATGTATGTGATCAAAAGTATACCGTTATTCCATTTAGAAAGTGGTGTCCCCACGTGTAACCTCCTAGACTGAAGTCCCCATGATGTAGCAAAAATGTGTATGTGTGTTCAGGTCGGCTGGATCTTGTCCGTGTTGGATGAGCTGAAGCTCCGCCCCCAGCCTCCTGTAGGTATCCTCCCTCTGGGGACCGGAAATGACCTGGCGAGGACTCTCAACTGGGGAGGGGTGAGTTATGCTGGTGTTTAACTGGAGTTATACTGGGGTTTAACTGGAGTTATAATGGGGTTTAACTGGAGTTATACTGGGGTTTAACTAGAGTTATACTGGGGTTTAACTGGAATTATACTGGGGTTTAACTGGAGTTA
>NW_022280408.1:0-39062 GCF_004355925.1 Anarrhichthys ocellatus
ACACACACACACACACACACACACACACACACACACACACACACACAGCCACTGCTGAGATCAACTGCACAACAAATATGCATTCAATGCAGGGACTTAAATGGCTACTAAGCTGGTGTGTGAATGTACAAAATCATTCACTACATAACCCTTAGTTATGGGACATTTCAGTTGAACGACATCTATATTTATATAATCAAAAAGAGGAAGACAGTCGTTTACTTTGTTGAAGGGAGAGTCAAAGCATGTTTATGGCAAGACATGTTATTAAATTCCCTGTTTGTGCACGTAAGCATTTCAGAAGCTTTTCTTCCTCCTCCTCCTCCTCCTCCTCCTCTGCTCCTCCCTAACCTCATCTCTTTCCCAACCATCATACAATTCTTCCATTCTTTCTACATATCTCCCTTTTCTCCCTCTAGCTGCAATCATTACAAGAAGCTAATTAAGTAAGACCAATGGTGAACTGAGTAACCCCATGGGCAGACTTGGCAGCTAGCTATTTTAGGAAAAGTTTGCTGTTAAGGCAGCATAGAGATGCCGCGCATAGAATGGACACAATCCCTCAGCCCTATCAGAAACAAAGACAGCCAACAGAGAGGAATATCTGTATCCCTGTATTTCTGTGAAGCAGGAACTCTGTGTAAGCACGGGCATGCAGGTAGCTCCTCACTTTGCTCCGTCCTGCGCTGTTCTTTGGTGCAATGAGTGCGTGCAGGTTCATTGATTGTATCTCTCTCTTGGCACTTTAATGGTCGTGGTACACTCGTCTCTGGACCCAGCATTAGCATGGTCAAGTTATTTCCTCTCAGGGGCTATTTCCACTGACCGAACAGGATTTTTCCATTCGCTCCTTCAAACTTGTGTAAGAAAACTTCAAGCTGTGTTTTTCCATTATTTCCTATAGGCTACCTGGGTATACAGGGAGCAAGAAGTGACTGTGCCTTGATGTGTTTATTGGTAACATAACAGGTTGGTGTGCTTTAATTCTGAACCTCTACTTGGTAACCCACACACATACAAATACATATAAATGTGTATTGTTTGTGACATACAGTATATATTCCCAAGAATGAAATAGGTAAAGATAAACATAAGTCAATCTAGATACAAGTGTCTCTGAAATGCCTAAATTATCAACCAATCTTCTGTGAATTGTACATCTTTGCGAGTTTAACCCAAACTGTGCAGTGAGCAGTAATGCATGCATGCAAGCAGATTAGTATTTGCTATTTGACATGCACTGTAGATTCCCCTTGAGACCTTTATCAAATCACAGAAAATGAAAGTCCTCTTAATGTACATTTTCCAGAGCTTCGAGCCAATTTATCCAGCATTATGAGGTTGAAAGCTCTGGAAAATATCCAGAGAGTGGGTCTTGTCCAATCCGTCAACAGAAATCCCCAATTTCTTTTTTGAGTGAAATGTAGATAAATAAGGTCAACAGACTCTATTTTGAACTGGACTATGAGACAGAGGTATCTACAAAACATCCAGATTCATTTTGTAAGATGACTGAATCCCAAGAACAATAAAGAAAAAAGCCTTGAAGCTGAAGAGAATTTTGGGAGTTAGGGTAAGTGAGAATAGAGAAACAGAGAGAGAAAGACAGTGAGGGAGAATCCAGGTGGGAGTGCTCCATCAAGCAGCTCTTACCCTGCAATTAAGGATGACTTGCTTGGGGTAATTCTGCACACATTCACACACAAACGCACACTACCCGCTGCAAGTAATTGGTGTCATGGAAACTAGGAGTCAGTCCACCAGAAGGTAGTGGTGCTTTCTTGCACCTGAACCGCACACTTCACCCCATCATCTTCCTGCCCTCCACCCCCATCCCTCGGGTGCATTCAGTGCTGCACTTTTTGAGCATCATTCATACTGTCCTTAACCAACGACTCTTCAAGGCACTCGATAAGAAAGGATGAGCATACTGGAAAAGAAACCTGCCTGCCTACTGGTAGAGAATTGAAAGTATGAAAAATGCCATCCTGGACAAAACTTGAAAACTGCATGTCAATGCTTAATTCTCCCGGAGAAAAAAACACATATGTAACAGATGCAATTAATTACATTTTGATTAAAGGTAACTGCTGTTGCCGTTCAGGATCTCCCCTGCAGTATACCACTGGATTACAGTGTAAACTGCAGTATGCCTTTGGATCACAAAGCCTTTAAACAGAACATGTAGCCACATGAGGTCTCCTTAAAGGCCACAGTGCAGCACAGCAGGTGAGCTGTGTAGAACATTGGGCAGGTGCAGGCAATGAACGAAGCTGCATATTGCCAATCACATTGCAACTGCGAATACAAGTGCAATATGAGACTTTATGTAACACCTTGAATACTGATGAGGTATAAATTAAAAAGGCCTTTCTTTTGTTGTTTTTAAAATTGCGAAATTAAAGTCCATTGGCCATAGACTCAGCTCATCACCATTACTATCATCCGATTGTGTTGTGCACATGTGTGTGACTTTGTAAGAGTGCGTGGTCATCAAGGCTCTCTCAGGAGACTTTCCAGTCCCGTCATGTTGTCACAGGGTTTGGCACTGGTCTAGTTTCTCCAGATGTTCCCACCATCCTGCCTCTTCTTTTTTTATGTCTGCCTTCTCTCTGACTTCTCTTCCACTTTCAGGGATGAGAAAGTCACTTTAAGATTGCCCATGTCTTGCTGTTTGCCCCCTTTGTCAAATGCAAGCTCAATCCAACCCACCCCTCATCTATTTGCAAGAGAAATGTTTTCCCTGCTGAACAAATATTGCATGTACATAACAGTAGCTTTTCCTTATTTAAACACACGGCAAGCATGCATTCTTGAAAAAAAAGACGAAGATTTAAAAAGACAGAGGCACTGAAACAAGAAATGCCATATTGGACTTTTTTCACATCACAGTCTCAATAAAGCTCGTTGGCAATACGCAGTCGTGTTTTTAACAAAGGCAAAGGGCAAACTTGATTATTTGAGTACAGGCAGTAAGACTTTACTTCCATACATATCATAATAGTCCAGATAGTATTGCTCTTCAACAAAGTCACTTAAAAACAGTTAATAAGAAGAATAACAAATAATAACTAATTCCTTCCAAACCAACAGTGCTGGTTATTGAGCCCATTTCAAAGGCACTCTGGTACATTGAGGCATACATTGAGTATCAAAAGGAATACAAAAACTGATTCACTTCACTACATGTCAAGTGTATGTGTAACTGCTTTCAACTAATCCCGTTGTGCCTTCTCCATGGTGGCAAAACCGGACTCTGTAATTCAACAGAAATGCCATTGTTTTAAAAGGATTTACTTACAGTGAAACAGCAGAGAGAGGAAAATGTGGTGACGGTGCTAGGTACAGTTTCCCCAGATATCCCTTTTGGTGCTGATGATAGCTGTAGTAGACTAAATATAACCTAGAGAGCTTGTAGCAGGAGCAGACAGCAGGCCGAATTGGTCTTTTCCACACCGCACACACAGTGTATTTGCAATAAGCCAACTCATTCTAAACGGCTGGAAAGCTGTATAGCACGGGAAAGTACAAGGACAAGAAGCTTCACACTAATAGGGCTCTAGAACAAATAATTGGAGGGAGGGAGGGAGGGAGGAAGGGAGGGAAGGAGGGAGGGAGAGAGAGGGAGGGACAGAGCTGGTCGTGTATATAAAAGGACCTGCTTGCATGACCTCTTGTAATGAGAGCACAAACTGACACATCCATAGCCAGAGCCTTCAGTCAATCTTGAAAAATACTGATTAAGTGACAGTCATCAACTTTGCACTCAATTGGATTCCTCTCGTTCTGCAGAAGGTGAGTATTCATGCTTGAATTGCGTTCTCTGTGGTTTCTGTTTTAGGATAAGGAGACAAAATAAAAGTGAAAAGCTCATTGTTATGTTGAGCATAATGATCTTTAGTAATCACATTAGTAGATCCTTTCTTTTTTAGCTGGCTGGTAGTGGGTGGGGCTTATCAATTAACCCACTTTCTCAGGTGTGAGAAGGCTTCTGGGTAGCAGCGACCAGGGGGATTCTGGCGCTGAGAGTGAGAGACAAGACGCCAGAGCCACTGTGAGCTTTTGCTCTGATAACTGAACTCCTATCACCTCCAGCTCTGTTGTTTTTGTTTCGAACAAACCACCAATAACAACAAAACTTGAACAAGAACCGTCTACTGACTCCGTGTGGACTGGCTCTTGGTCGGAGATAGCCGCTGTTGCTGACTGGAGAAAAGTCCGCACAACCACTGCCAGCCAGCAGGCCTTCTCTTTTAGAGGACACTTTACGTTAGGGAGTGAACGTCATTCTGGTAACAAGTAAATCACCTTAAATGGCACTAGGAAACTAGCTGCAACATTTTGTTTCTCTTGGACCTGATTTTGTCACAGATTATCTGTCTCATGTACTACAGTCAGGATATTATTTTTACTGTAGCTTTAAGATAGCAGGTCCTCTAATATATCTGGCACACCTTGATCTATTCAGGTAGAGCACAGCTAACTAGCATCACTGTGTTGGTCTAAATAGGGTGTAAGAGTGGGTGCTAATTAACAATTAACATTACCAGGCACCAAGTGTTTACAGAAGAATGGTTGCGAATGGAGCATTTCAGGTGCTATCAATTTATGCATGAAAGCATTCAGCAATCATAGATCCCACCATCATTTCTTTCATTCATCTTTGTTGAGCCATACCTTTTAGTATTCATCCCACAAAATATTTACACATACCACATCAAGTCAAGTTCTCAATGAGTATTATTATCTTAGTTCAGCATTAGCAGTACCCATTAGCCTAATGCCGTGTTGCGCGAGTAGATTACATACAGAGTCTATGCACAGACGCGATGACACTGGAGTGACTCAAATTTGCGATGGAGCTGCGTGTTTGGCGCGTTTGGCCCCAAATGCGTGAGTTGAAATTTTTCAACTTTGGCGAAAAAATGGCGTGAGGCTGCGGTGCGACAGCCTATCAGCGTTGAGATGTTTCTCCTGTCATCACTGACATCCTGCCGTTGTTGAATCAGGAAATAAATACTGTAAAAAAAAAAAAAAAAAGACGCTGCCGTATTTACGTCTATATGACGTTATGTTGAGTGTTGGTGGAGCTGCTACAATGTTAGCATAGCCTAGCACCGATCGATCCGAGCTCCATTGAGAAAACAAGTATTTTAAAAGTTATTTGCTTGTCGTCTTGTGGAGATAACTAACAAAACATGAATTCAGATTTTTTTACAAATCTGCATCATTTTTGTCGGTTTATTGCAGTTAAATCACAGCCAAATCTGTTTATTTTGTGTACATACAGCTGTAGTAAACAGCCGACGTGTGGCTTGCTAGACACAGTGAATACAGCTCGATGAAATCCACGGAGCTCCTCCGGATGATGTTATGAACCCAGACAAGACGGCGTTTAATTTCCCATGATATCTGGGAGTTCCACAACACATACTAAGCAGAAATATAGGTTATTTTTTCCATGGTTGATGGCGGATAGTTGAACGGCTTTCAGGGCGATAAGCCACGCCCCCTCTCTGGCGCGTCCAGCACGATTCACACGATTCACGCGAATGAACACAAATAGTCCCTGGCGAGACCGGCGGCGCGAATGACGCGTGGTGGTGTGAACACGGCATAACCCTTACTGCCCACAACACTTACGGCCCTGGTGATGTGTACTTCATTTCAGAAAACATTCAGACTATTTTCAGCTCAACACCGTATGGCGAGTGTGCAATGGAAAAGATCAGACAGAACCAGAAAGAAGGATAGAAACTTCAGAAGGAGCTCCACAAGATATGACAAATTCAGTTCAATTTCATACACCGAAGATCGATTCAGTCTGCATTTCCTGCAATGCTCTCATGTTCAGTTGGTGTCGTCAAAAGCTCACAGTGATCTCAGTCCTTCACTGCCTGTTGCAATTACGGAAGACTTTCAACTCGAGCCATTCAAAGACCCCCCTCTTACACTGAGGTCTCTTTGACAGAACTTCTCAGAAATCCAGGCAGTCCTTAGAGAACATCAGGCAATATAATGGATTAGTGTCTATGACTTCTAAGAATGTCTCTGGAAAGATAAAAGAGTTCAAAGGTTGTCTGTCAGAGAGAGAGTTTTCTTTTATGTGACAAGTACTATGACCTTAATATACAAATATACAGTATTATTACTGCACTATAATGTGAAAGTTGGGTGCTTTTTGGGATATGCGCCATTCACCTTTGTCACATTACTTCAAAATCCACCATGATTACCACTTGTAGGTCCGTCCTTTGCACAGGATATTTTAATGGGTGGGGCCAAAGGGTCAGGGGGGGATCAGAGGAAGCTGGGGGTGAAAGCAATGGAGAGCAAAGGTCACGTTAACCAAATATTTTCTGCCATTGACTGAGGTTTTTTTCCCAGGAAATATCTAAAGGCCGTCTGTCACGTTGGCGGACTGGAGGCCTTGGTGCCTTGGCGTCTGTGAACGCCACCAGTCACACCACTACCGGACACAGAGTGCTACTGATTGCAGAGCGGTGCCGGTGCAGCTGTGCCACTGGTGAAGAGGTAGTGCATGCTGCGGGAACTCCTGCTGGTGAAGAGAGTGCTTGCAAGATTGCAAGCAAGTCCGGTCTCAAGTGTGGCAGCAGAGCGCGGCTTCAGCCTTCAGAACTAAATTAAAATGGCCATGACAATCTGTTGTGCAATACGGGGGGGAAAAAATCATTCATCTGCTTTGTGTGTGTTGACATGAAAAGTGACCGCATGGTCTGTGTCGTGTCGCTGTTCATCTTTTCTCTATATTCCCTTATAAATACACAACCTATAAGCTTGTTCTGTATATTCATTATTTTAAAAACACACACACAGTAAAGCGAGTGCCACCGTCTGTCTCAGTCCTCAGTCCAAAATTAAAAATATATTGAAGAAAAGATAGATGTAATTCCAAAATTCAAAACTTGTTTTAAATTAAGTATCCTGCTTAAATCCACATTTGCTGGCATTGAAAACAGTTTTTAACTGCGGTTAAAAACAGTTTTCTTTCTCATTGTCGAAGACACACAAAGGAAATCTTGCACCTGTATTTACAGAAATTCAAAACTTAATTCATAAAAGCTTTAAATGTCAAAAATAAATGATTAAGTACAACCCCAGTGGGTTTGTCTACTTTGTTTGTTTCCCATTTACAGAGCCGTAACAGAGGGGTGTAATTAAACCAAAAAAACATTGCATTCTACACACAGTACGAACAGGCATTCGCTGAATTTCACAACAAGGATTAAAATCACAGACTCTGCCTTTAAATACGTCTCCTGATGAAGACTGTGAGATGCAGTTGACAACTCTTCAAAAAGCCAGTGGGAGGAAATTGTGTTGGAAAGTGAGTGGGCCTTTAAGGCTCTGATGGTGGATATTTTGTTGATTTGTAAATACCCCAACACATTTATTTTTAGTGAGCTGGGTACTGAAACATTCTTCCATTTAAAGTAAAATAAAAGTTTGTTTCTCCATTTGTTTTCTTTTTCTCCAGCTCGCTCTCTCTCTTCCTCCCTCTCTCTCTAAAAATAATGAATCAATATATAGAAAAGAAAGTATCTGGCCTTGTGAACAACCAGTTGTGGGGGGATAATCTTTAGGCAATAACCCCCTTGAACAATTGTGTGTGTACATGAGCAGGAGTGTCATATTCTTTCTCTTATGCAAACTATTTTCAGCAAACTTGACCCAACACACAATGTATGTGCACTCACAAACACACAGTTACACACACACACACACACACACACACACACACACACACACACACAGTGCTTAAAGTCTAGCAGAAAGGGATAAGACATGAGGCAAAGTGGAGGTCTTCCCATGCCCTCCTGCCCTTTCTGTTGGACTTGGACATCTCCCACAGGCTGAGCTGTAAATAGACAGTACCCCCAAAAACTTCTTTCTAACTGTCTCACACACACACACACACAAACACATAAGTGTGCACACACACAAAACTATAGTTAGACGCCTACTCTGGCCTACCACCATGCACTCAAACTGCCTCTCCCCACAGTGAGATGGGGCACATCTGACTCTTCAAACAGAGACAAATCAACATTTTCCTTCTCACTGCAGGAAGATTACATTTGAAATGAATGTGAAACAGTTCAACTTTAGAACACTGGCTTGCTTAGGTTTGATAGAGTACAGTAGTACAGAGGATTTCACAGCATGCAGGGCTGCTTCTAGCCTCGCTGGCAAGCTCATGGAACATCTGTAACCGGTAATGTATAAACAGATCACAGTAATAGTTTCTGAAATGTCAGGAGGGGTCAAATAGCAAAACCACAGAACAGAAACAATGCTTTATTGAACTATTTCTCAGGATACGGCCACTTGAAAGATTGCACAGTAAATTGACTGTGCTTAAAAATTGTGGCGGCCAACCTTACAGTAAGGTTCAGTAAATGAATGTTGTCAGGGAGTTATTGCTCTTTCGATTAGATGTTGTTGTTACCGGTGGCTGTAGACTATAAGCACAGTGGAAAGATGTGTACACATGCAAGCACATTAACTCACACGGAACACTGAGATGTTTTGACATATGATCAGAAATCTGCATTATTTATTAGTTTATATGGATAGAACATCAGTGAATCTGAGGCAGAATTGAAGTAGTTGCCTTGGGAGAAGAGGCAGTGAAGAAAATCCTTTGTCTGTTAGAAGTTGGGGAATGGCAGTTACAGTAAACTGCTTCCAGTGGTAACCATCATCATGCATCTATCTACTGGTAGTCCTGCAGCGGCCACTGCAGCCAGTTACTTTTCAAGTGAACTTCGGCGGTGTGTACTAGTGGGGAAGAAGCTTGCAAAGCCAAACAAACCACTGATTCTGCATCTGTTGGATACAATGATGATCAACCAATAGTGAACCACCTTTATGGGACCATGACAGCACATGGTACTTTGCACAATTGTCTGTTAGGTGTCGCTCCACGATCACAGTTTTTGTGTTGAACGACAATAATTACTGTCTGAAATGAATATTTGGCAATATGACGGAAAAATTACGGATTTTACATGTGGGGCAGGCCATCGTTGCAGTTGGGCTGCTTGCAAGGCACTCTAACCGCAGCACCCCTGCATGCAAGGCACTAATCTTGTCAATATAACGCTAATGGTCGGTTAACAAGGGTCAGCTCTCCGTCAGAAAATCAAATCAAAATTAGCATCACCACTTAATGTGATTTAAGACGCTATATGAGCATTCAAGTGCTATATAAGTCTCTGCAACCAGTATACATTTTGCTACTACACTACATCATTATTAAAAAAAGCAACAACACAGTAGCGATGAATAAAAAAATGTAAGCGGCACTACCATGATGGCTACATGTGTGTGTAAGAACAGCTTGTTCTGGAAGAAGAGAAACAACATGTACAACTCAAGGACAACTTCAATGCCACAACAATTTCACACAATGACAAATGATTGTGAGCCTTACTGTTGTACAGTATATTACTGTGAACATCAATGCACAATATTGTTTCATTCTGGACTGCTGGAGAGTTGCTAGAGATCAAGGTTTTTCACACCTCCAGTGCTACCAAAACCCCATGACCTGCAGGATAACACTGACCCAAATGAAATGCTATATACCCATTCCACTTCATAATGCAGATATAAATGACCTCTGTGTTGAGCTAGGGCTTGGTATCGTTAGGATTTTATCGATACTCTTAGCAATACTCTTAGCGGTTATTTTTTATTATTTTGTGAGAAAAAAAAGACAATTAATTAGAAAAGAACCGACACAGCTGCTCCCCTTATTAATAACTATATATTAAACAACTCAATATACACTGACAGACTTATTAGTTCAATCTCTTTGACTCCACTGTTGAGAAGGGGTGCAGGCCTTTGACAATAAACTGGGTAACAGCCCTATGACCAGTGTCATCTTCCCTGTAGCTGTTATCATGAAGGGACTTGGGCTGGGCTTTCAACACATCCTAAAGATTCAAATATGATGTCAGTACACAGGTGGGGAAATTCTGACCGCCCATTCAGTCCAGATGCTGGCATGGCAAACCAGTTCTTGAGCAACCACGCTAACTTCCTGGAAAGATGGGACTGACTCTCCACCCGAGGGCATGACTTCCTGACTTTCTAACTGTCCACAGCTGTCACAACGTCCAACCCCAGAGGCTTTGGTTTTTCAGTGTGTCATGCACACAAAAGGTTTACTTGTTTACATTTCTCCCAAAACACATAAGGACGAGAAAGTTAATTAATGTTGAATCAAGGTTCCATCCTAAACTTCTTATTTACCGACATTGTGGAGACCATATAAATGTAGAGTTTGTTGAATTTCGCTAAAATTTGCTAAGCACAACTTGTCCTCCAAAGTCAACAACAAAATACAGTTTGTAATTGCCTTCAAGAAGAGCATATAAAAGCCTTTTCTGATTTGACGTTATGGGCAGACTGGCCATCGCGAAGTTTGGAAAGACTCCAGAATGGGCGATCCATTCCAGGCCGAACAGGCCAGTGGTCGATGAGTTATTATTTCTCAAATTTCTGATATCAGTCGTAACTGTATGGTCCTTGGACATGACATGGACCGGCCTTGTCCTCGCAGCCGCAGACCGCAGAGCAGAACGCTGCTTGTCAGAATGGGCAAATCTAATACTTCCAATATTAAGGGGCATATGAGCAGCCCTGGTTCAGTCATTTTTATTGTGAACATGACAAACTGGCTTGTCTGGCCAGTCTTGTTTTCAGCCACTGCAGTGGTGAAAGGCTTATACAAACTGTGGCAGGTGAGGTCAACAAGACCTTCCGCATGATCAGATTCTCTTTATACCTCAAAAACTGTATTAGTGTTAAAAGAACTGCCAACAATGTTTGACTTCGGTCGCTCGCATAAAGGGCATCTCTATCCTAAAGTCCCGGGCTTTATTTCAGTCCCAGTACGTCCCTGTGTGACGCCCCTATGGTTAAGGTTTGATCAGGTTCAGGCCCAAAAACAACTTGGTTAGAGTTAGTTAGGGAAAGATCATGTTAAGGTTAAAATAACTACTTGGATAAGGTTGTGTGGTCCTTCTCCCACGTGGTTAAAATAACTTCCTGGTTAAGGTTGGGGAACGATCGCCGCCATGGTAAAAAAAAAAAAAAAAAAAACAGGAAACAAACAGTGGCCAACCTTCTCTCGCTGAGGACTTTCCTCTTTTGCACCCTATGGACGTAAGTCACAATTCATACGGCTGCTTAAGGCTTTGTCACTTAAACGTAAATATATGTTGTTTAAGGGGATTTGCTGAAATGACTGATCCTGTTGTTTTTCTTGGGGGGACAATTTCGCCTTACAAGACACTACTTACATTACTAACAAAAAACCTTTTCTTTTTCTTCACAAATAATATAATATGAGTTAATTGAAAGTTCTGGAGTAGAGTTTGTTTTTTGGGTGATATTTGGGACTTGTGAATTAGCATTATAATGAATTTGCACAAGCATAGGGAATCATACTATTCTCAAATAAGACACGAAGAAGATTATACAGAATTGGGGAAAAACAAGGTAATTTCAGTTCACTCAACTAGTTTATCAACACACCTTACTTGCCACACTTCAGCTCCAACAATTGCTTCTATGACTTCTCTTTTGTGCTACTGAAGGCACATGCATCCTGCTGCATATTGACCCCCAGAGTTTTGTTGAGTTCAACTATCTTCTCGAAAAATAAATGGTATCCCTCACAGATCGTTTCCACAAAATAAACAAAAATCTGTTTCATAAAGCAATCAGCCGCAAATACAGAGTATCCATCCTCCAACAGCATCTCAGAGGAAAACCTAATTATTCTATCATACTCTAAAATAACAACCGAATGTTTGGCAGACATGCTCTATTTTGAATGATTCAATTTGTTCCTGCCACTGAGCAATTAGCAATTAGCTGTCCCTTTCACCAGCAAAATGTGTACTCCCACCATGTAACATAAAAATCTCCCACTCTTTTCTAATGCCACACAGTGAATTCTGGGGGAGTGTAACAAAGAACAGCGAGTCAGCAGGAAGGAACTTAAGTGACCACTCAAGAGGTACCTGCTGTGCCTCATACGTGGCAGGAATTTTAAGCCTAGGGGGTAGGAGTATGAAAAATTCTAAAAACAATACATGTATAAAACATACACAGAAACATATGATACGAAGAGCATTTGAAAGTAATATACAGACCGATATCTGTTCTACTACAAGTTAGTTATGTACAAGCTTCTCACTTACATTATGTGCAATTCTTCGAAAATGAAACTCTGCAAGTTCCTTTAGTCTCAGGGAAGGCTTTGTTGAGCAAAAGGTTTGACCTGAATGCACCCAATACAAGCAGCCCACTGTAAGCTCTTTAATGTGTGAGTCTAGATTATTTAACTGCAAGTGCTGAAAGTCCAAGACTTAGATATCAGGCAAGTTGACCTAGCATAGCAAACAAAAGCACAACTAGACATCCCTTATAATGAGGTAAACAGTCGCATAAAGCTCAATTGGGTAAGAAGCACTAATGTAAAAATGTGGCTGCTCATTAAAGTTAATGCAGTCTGATAACAACAGTTCGAACTATTAACCGCAGTCAATTTACAGGTCAAACTGCCAAATGTTTTAGCCAACATCAAAATGGTGAAACAAACACATAACAATTGCTCGGTTTATTTGTGTTGTTAATTCAAAAAATGTGTCCTTCACAGAAGAAAAACTGCATTCATTCAGTGAACACTGTGCCTCACAAATTCAATTCAACTTAAGGCTGCATACCCAGAGGTATAAATAATATTTTATATAATATATAAGGCGAATTCTGACGTGTGTAAACCCGATGGGTCCAAAACCGAACACTAAAAATATTTAGAAACTGTGATCTTAAGGTATTAATTGGCACATCTGGACAGCCAAAGACACCATTTATCACTGTGAGATTACACCACAGAAAACATCCAGTCATTCAAGCTACTGAACGAGATGGAGAGAGGAGGAGGATTGACACGACAGAGAACAGAGAAGAAACATAATCATCTGTCTGTCCAGAGACTCTGTGAGGGCCATACTGCCTGCAATAGTGGTTTTGATTGTCGCAGTGAGAATTGGTCACGGTTAAATCGATTCTAACACTGTGCTATGATATGCAAATGACAGACAGAAGGAACACTAAATCTGCGAAAGTAATTAAACGTCCTAAATGGCTCATTAGAATTCATGATTTTATTAGCTAATCAAGTGTTTAATTTGGGGATGCTTGTGTAAACATAATAAAAATGAAAAAAAATCTGATTTATCTAAACTGGAGTGTCTATTTTTGGCCATTTTTACAGCTGGATCAACTGCTCAACCAACCTTCATTTAGGGAACTACAAAAGACAATAATTGTAGCCAAACAATAAGATATTACCTCTTACTACGTTGCAAACACAAACAAACTAAGTAATGATGTACGCACTCTTAATTGACAGAGTCAGAGGAGCAGTAGTGATGGCGCTACTGTTTGTGAGAAAGATTAACGAGGATGGCAGTCTGCCTTTTAAACCATTTTGATACAGTATCCCCTTTACTCACCCCAGGTGAATATAGGGTAAAAAAAATGTAAGAGGATATCGCCATCAAACTTCCCCAGTTGATTCCTGTGAAAATTCCACATGAAATATGTGATGATTTGCATAACTTTACAGATCAGAAATCTAAACATTGGATGAAGCCAGGTTAAAAAACTCTGATATATTAGAGTCAAAGGTTTTTACCAAGGGAATCCTGGATATCTCTTTTTTAAACTCCATATATCAGAAAATATCATCAATAGCCATAAAAAGTATTTTTAGACAGAAAGTATTAATTAAATAAGCATATGAAAGATATATAAACAAACCCCTTTGTAAAAACCTTCAAAAATATAGATATAAACACAGACCTAAATGTGTATTTTGGATGTTTTCTTTACAATAGTCTGAAAGAAGACCGAGCCCAAAATCTCAAAATTGACCAGTGCATGAAAAACAATGTTTTTGCCTATAGGGAGTCTCCCATAAAGGAAGACTTTTTTACACACACACTGGGTCTTGTTTTCATAGTTTTGGCCAAAACTCCTGCTGGGTATTACAGGATTTTACTCACTAGTTTCACTGCTGGAATTTGGGAGCATGGCAACGTTGGTAGCCACGGCTTCACAATTGAGCCAAAAGGAACAGGCATCTAAAAACGGCAATACTATTTCATATATCGCACTTTGCTATTTACCCTCTCGAGGCTCCGCCTCAGCATTGAGAAAGGATTTTCAGCTTCTGATGATAGCCAATATCTCAGGAAAATGACTACTGATCCTGTGTCTCATCCGGTGCTTGGGGGACCGTACAGGGAACCTCGTCTGGAGGAGACTGAGGTGCGTTTTTGGAGATATATCCAGACCCTAGATTCTAAAATAGTTTGGAAGTCCAGTAACTACAATATCCATAACTACACATAACCTGATCCACCTTACTACTCACTTAAAAATAAGTAATTACTGTACAAGTGGCTTTTTTGAAAACAGTCGCATTGTTTACGCTAGGGATGTCACAAGGGCCAATACTTGGGCACAACAAATACAAGGGCATCAACTCCTGCCAACATTGTGAAAACGTACCGTAGGTACAAGGGATCAGCGCTCATGACTTTTCTGTAACCACATTTACATCCTGTGGTCACCTCAATAAAGTTTTGTTGGATTTTAATATCTGGCAGGAATCAAAGTCATTTGCTTGTAAAGACGGGAAGCAAAACAAGTAATAGAGACAAGCTCTAAAAACACTTGATTTTATTAAACAAAGCACTCAAAGCAGCAGACACACTAGATCTGCTTCAAGAGGTGATTGTGTCATTTCACAAAGGTCAAGCTCTTTTAGCAAATCTAGATTCTCTGTGAAGGCAGTACACTCGTGGAATGCTCTGCCATCACACATACGCACAAAAGACACATACATTCAAACATAGCCTTAAGGAATGGCTTGTTGCCAATCAGTCGTGCGAGCATTGATGTACTGTCTGTCCTGCCTGCTTGTTTCGCCCATATGTGTTCTCAGTGTTATCTATGTGCTGGTACTGTAGGTGGGTTTGTTCTGCCTGACGCATGCTGCAGCCTGTTATTTCTGCTCGGCTCTAGTGTCTTATGTACACTTTTCTTTTGCTTATATGTGTATTGGTTTTGTCTATAAGTTACTGTCTGTTTATCTATGAATTTTAATTCCATTTTTATTTGAAGTTTTGTAATTTTAGGCTGCCTTCAAACATCTGGCCAGATGAGAACTAGCCTCTCTGGCTAACTCTGGCTCACTTACAGTTTGACTGTTGATTGGGGTGCATTGTCCCAGCTAAATAAAGAAATACATAAATAAAATTTGTAATGGAGCCTCAAGTGTAACACTTCAACTACCTTAATCTCAACAAAGTTTAAAGTCTACTGCAAGTAGAAGAAAAGGCTGTTTTTAATACAAAATGCTTTCAATTATATTTTGAGGCTCCTTTTACAGTAGGTGTCATTAATGTGGAGTGCGTATTCTTGATTTGTATTGGTTCACCTTGGACATTAGGAGTGCTGACAACTCAATTCACCTCACACACAGCAAAAAAACAAAATTACTGAGCCACAACTGGTGTCAATGATTAAAAATGCAGTATAATAATAAAATGAATAACAATGCCAGAGGCTCTTTTAATCCCAGTGGTGTGGAGTTGGCTATCATCAGTCTACAGTCTACAACAGTCACTATACTGTAAGTATACAGTTTACATAAACTAAAAAACGTATCACTTGTGATTGACAGTAAATTAAGTTAATGTCAGCCAAAAGAAAATCAGGCAAACATCCATTGTGTCCCTGATTACATCATGAGCTGGGCTCATCTATTACTATATCTATTCGAGTCACACAACTCTGTATGCAAATTTCTGAAAACCTTGCATGTTTGAAAAACCCAAAAGGTTGTTTGACAACACAGAGTCAGTTGCACACAAAAAAAGATGTTCTGAAGTTGTGACTGTACAGTTTATCATAATACTGTCCGCTGGAAATGACATAATGTCCTCCCTCACATGCAGAATGGGAACATAAATAAAACATTGGAAAGAAACGTCAATGTAACTAAAAATAACGTGGTTCACATTGTACAAATTGAGCATCTGATGCTTTGCTCTGGGATTCAAATGCAATGGTAAACCCAAGAAGCGCAAATTGGGGGGCTATACTCTGAGTCGGCTCTCAGTGGAAAGGAACGGAAAATAGGTCGCCTTGTTACATCATCAGCCAATCATGAGGTCCTTAAACTGTATAATATGAAGAAAGATGACACCCCATGTTTAGCATGTGTAGCAAACATCCACACAAACAGAAGTGGACAATGAGAAAGCAATCGGTTGCTTCCATCCCCTCTGTTCCTCTGCATACCTGCGGCAGAATACACGTCTCTGTGGCGACTATAGCGCAGACAGAACGGGTAGCAACAGCGTGTCATCCTGCCGACGCGTCTCACTCCGGATGCCAGAGCATCTCCCATCATCACCGGCGTCCGACAGCGGTCTCCTAACCACCACGACCCGGACAAACTAACGAGGGGAACGCAACAACTAGAATGTGCGGACCATCTCCCACCTGAACCCCCCCAACTAACGGGTTATGTGGGAGATGTTTTCCAAATCGGAAGCGTGTGTCCTACCTGTTTTCTGCTGTTCCAGGCGGGAGAGGAGGAGGAGGAGCAGGCGCAGCAGGATGAAGACAGATGCCGCATTTAGAAGATCAGGAGATAGCGGAAAGGGCGCTGTATATATAGCAGGGACGTAGTGGTGCGCCCTCGTTCAGTCAGGACGCAGATCCCGACACTTTGCGCTCTGTTACTGGTGGCGCACAGCTTCTCCTACATGCGGGTGAAGGGCACAATTGTTGCGCAACATTATCAATTGAATCCTATTTTTTTTAAGTTAAATTAGTGGCTTTTCATGTTAGACTAAAGTTATCGTTTTCATAATATTGTCCTGTGGAGATGCTGTTTGCCTTGAATATTTACATGCTTTTTAATGACAGCCATGATGGTAAACAAATAAAAGCCCCCTTACCGGCGGTTTGTGCGTTATGTAAGCCCTCGTTCCAACATTTGAACCTTTGTTGTGATTAGCTTGACTGACGGCATGTCAAATCATCGTGCGTTTAAGATGTAAGCTGTTAATGCTATAGCTTGCTAGCATCCGCTTTTCTCAACAATAAACTTCAAGCCAAACAACACTTACGGCAAGTTTGGAGGAGTGACCTCTGCAGCATGTGAAGCAGCATTAAGACCTTTGTGTTGGGGGGAAAAATGCAGAAAACATAAAAAAAAACTTAACTGAAAAAAATATATTATGGAAAATCCAAATATCCAAGAGCATATGCTGTGCATCGGATGACTCATAACCTCAGTAGTTTAAATAATCCAAGCTAGCTAGATATAGTGACAGTTTACTCTATTTTATTTTTTACTTTTTTTTTTCTTATATAAGGTTGCTTTGATTTCGTTTTTTACAATTGTTACCGAAATGTGTAAATTTTCCGATGGATAAAGTATGGAACAGCTGCACAGTGTCTCAATAACCTAAAACGTTCAGTACCTTTGACATTACAGAGTGCACGTTATTCTTCTTATATTGGCCTGCCCAATTAATCGGTCAGCCTCCAACGTGTATAAGAAAAGCTCAAAGGTATAGGTCATTTTTTAATTTATGAAATCATGGTAACATGTGGCACAGAGGTCACATCATGTGGGTCCCTGCTCATAAAGATAAAATACTTAAAGTCAATATTGAACTTTCAAAAAGACAAAAGGAATAGGGTACAGTGCACTTTGTAAGGAAATACACCAAGACATCTGAGCTTGAGTGTTTTTTCCCTCCACTGCATCTTTCCTTTGAATTGAAATATAAATGTTTTGTAAATTCAAGATGCCACAAATGGCTATACTTGCATGACATTGGGTAGCAGGTTAATTCCTTTGAGACCACAGATCTTCAACAGCCAAAAATAACAAAACACCTAATTCTTTCCCCCCACCCTCTCACCTATTGTGCTTCCTTGTTTGAGGTTGTATTTACTGCTGTCATTCTGCAGTGGGCAACACGCAGAGCGCTGAAAACTGATTTACTGGCAGAGATTTCGATTTTTTTTCCATTACGCAGCAGCACACGTGTGTTGCCAGGGTGGGTTGGCTGGAAACAGTTCTTATTGGCATTTGTATTCTTGAAAGCACACCTGTCTTTATCCTGCACTGTGGCAAAACTTTTGTTCTTTGCCAACTGTCACTGCAGCACACTGTAATTAGTTGTGTTGTGCATTATTAGAGTTAGTTGACAGGGGTCATGTTCACTTCACCCATGCTGCATTCTGTGAAGTCTCTCAGCAGATGGGTCGCTGACCTGCTCTCTTACCCAGGCCGAAGTGTGCAGAGGCACAAATGGAGCAGCAGGAGCAGATGGGAGCGAGACGGATGAGAGGAGGATGAGACAAGAGACTGTGTGCTTAATATTTAACCAGTGAAGCAGCATGCTGCTCCGCCCAGAAGGGGGGAGGATAAAATCATCACAGTGAAGTGACACTGATGAAAGAGATGGTGGAATTCACATGTGGAAAGTAAAGTACTCTACGATACTACCCACATTATGAAGTGGCACCTCAAGTGCTGGAGAGACTTCACACTTTTAATCCACAATGTTTCCAATGAAAATACTGTACTTGGTTCAAAATTCCCCCCGAAGTTTCCCAAATACCAGAGCCTCATGCTGGTTTATACCGTGATACTGTAGGTATTCCTTTCATATTTCTGGATGTATAAGGTCATTGTTGACAATGTTGCAAATCATTGAGCAGGACTTCACTGTGGAAATAGAATTTTGATATGATTTTTGCATCAATGTGCTAAAGTCCTTTTATTTGGCAGTTATTGGAATCACTCGATCAACCAACAACAGACTTTCTGTCTGGCTATTTTCTAAGTAAACACTTGCTTAATCGTTTTTAAAAGTAACATAATTGTATTACAATAAGTGTCAATACTTTGATATAAAACCATGTACAGTATGCCGCGTTAAGGCACTTTATAACTATCATCCAGCTGTGAGAAGAACACGCTGCGTTAGCACTCTTTTTCGACCACTTTTTTTTACACCAGAGTACATTTTACTGCCAATACTTTTTACCTTAATTTGAGTAAATTTTATGTATTGTATTGACTCAGGTCAAGGACTCTCAAGGACTGAAGTACTTTTTCTTTCAAATTTATGTTGTCTACTTTGGGTAAAATATCACTGTGAATGCACTAATAAAATAGCCACAGATGAGCTGGTGTATTCATGGTTCACTGTTTTTTGGGTTAGGGTTAAGAAACCGAGCAGTTCAATATACTGTGCTGGTGCTAATGGTGCAGCAGCCTGCAGCAAGCAAATGTTTATGAATATTATGTGGATAATATAAGATCCATTGTGTATCTATGCATTTAATTTGAATGCAAATTAGCAGCACATTTTAAGTATGGTGAAAAGAGGTTGTGCAGCAGCGCCTCCAATTGAGTTACCTCAACTGTCAACAGGCAGATCTCCCTCCTGACCCCTTCATTAACACACGCGCACACACACACACACACACACACACACACACACGCTGCAGACCAGTGGGAACCTGGTTTCACAGACACAGATTACCATGCTTGTGGACGTCAGCACCCGATAAACATCCCCTGGAAATTTAAGTCGGCCTATTGCTATGTTTAATCCTTAACAGTCAAACCTCAATGTCACCCATGCTAGTAGAGAATGATGTTATATTCATGACAACATGAATCTAGTGACATTATTAACTGTACTTTTTAAAGCCACACCTCTGTATTCTTGTCTACAGTCAAAAGATTTGTAGACAGTTTTGAAGATATAAGTGAATACCTCGCTAGAATTTAAAAGTAGGACTAAGGCATCTTTTAAAAATGGAGCTTGTTAGATGATGAATTCCTCTTTCCATGGCTAGTTACTGACTCAAAACATATGAGACGGTAGCTTGTCATCCCTTAAACCTGAAACTAGACAGCAGCATGTATGATTAGGACACTGTTAGTTGACATGAAGAATCCTCACGTCACATATAATAAGATAGCAACCATGAAAACAATTCTCAAAAATGCCTTTAGTTAGAGAAAATGGTACCGTCACGTGGTAGTATGTTTTTATTTCACTTCTTCGGTGATGGACTAACTGATTTTGTCAGAAAACTATAACAAATACAAAAACTAGATATAGTACATCCTTCTACAGACAAGTGGCCTCATTTGTACCAGTAAACCACAACTCGTCTTCTGATAACAGCTTCTTCATCAACATTAATTTTGAGAAAGCAAGTCTCAATTCTTTAAAAAAAATTAAAAAACAGGGCGTCACCTCTCCTGTACTGCACACGTTTTCTTAAAGGAATAGTTTGACACATTAGGAAAAACGCTCACTTTGTAGCCAAGAGCAAGAGGAGAAGATGAATACCTCTCTGTGGATTTGATTATCTTTGTACAGAGCCAGGCTAACCGTTTGCTAAGCTAACCGTTTGCTAGCTACAGAGGTCTAATAAATGGACAGACGTGAGAGTGGCATCAATCTTCTTATCTAACTCTCGGCAACAAGGCGAATAATTGTACTTAACCAATTTTGTAAAACTATTCCTTTTCATTATATTTTATTGCTGCCGAAGCCATTTTTAATCCCCTTTGTTAGACTTGTTCTCTAACCTTGCACTCAGTGAAAGTACCAGGAAAACAAAGGCAAACTAAATGTTCCACATCTGCAGCTAAGTCACGGACATGATGCGTCTCTTCTTGTCATTCAGAGGTTTTAGTGAGCAGAAGAAAAAAAAAAAAAAAAAGAATGTCGATTCACCTTTGATTTATTCCATTTGTCACTTAAAATAGTACATTATCCATTTGTTGCTCTTTTTAATAGAGAACTCTTTTGTCCTTGAGGTACAGCAGCAGCCCGAAAATCCATTTCACCTTTTAAATGCCTTTACAATTGTCAGAGGATTCCCAATGCAATGAGCAGCAGGTTTATCTGTTCAATTCTAAATCATGTGTAAGCACAACCGGACAAATTGTTTCCCCAATGATGAGCCAGAGCAATGATTATTCTGGACAAAGCTCACCTCAAATAAGCCTTGAACAGAAGTAGCTTGCATCATTTTTTAACATAAGCATAATAAAGACAAAAACATACATGGGTTTACAGCTAGACAGTTTAGACAGTTCTGTGAAGTCCAAGAAGAAATATTGAAACATGACTGAAAAGAATTCTGCAGTAAAAAACAAGACATTGGCATTTCTTCCTGGGTAGTTTGATGTCAGGTTTTCCTTCTATCACACTTACACATCTATCCAGCGAGTCTATTAAGCTGTTATGTATAAACAATCGTTCTGTTTTTTAAGTGCATCCACTTTCTAGTGTAAAAATGATGATAGTGCATCTCTCCTCTGTCTAGAATAATAAAACCCAGCAACACGCTGTTCTGTCTTAGAAACTGTCACCAGGCCGTACAAGGGAAGTCTCGGCTAAATACGATGATGAGTTAGAGCTATCATCACATCTTGAAATGCATTGAAACAAATCAAAATATCAAGACACTCATTTCGTGCCTTAAGTTGTCTTAAGACATTTCAAGACGTGGCTGATTGTGACTCAATGAATTAAAACGTGTGAACTTGACAGACAAACTTGCTCTGCATCAGGATTTCAGAAAAAAATGTCAAACACCAACAGGACTATTTGTGGAATTTAACTGGTA
Organism: Anarrhichthys ocellatus; assembly: GCF_004355925.1. Taxonomy (NCBI): domain Eukaryota; kingdom Metazoa; phylum Chordata; class Actinopteri; order Perciformes; family Anarhichadidae; genus Anarrhichthys; species Anarrhichthys ocellatus. The sequence continues at coordinate 21,805 of NW_022280408.1, forward strand.
AAAAACCTCATTCAGGGAACCTGTGAGTCATCTGAGACAAATGTTCCTAAAGATGGCTCCTCTGGATTTAGGCCTCGGCAGATGTTGGAAGAACTCGCACAAACAGGGTTTTGGTGTCTAGAGATTTTACCGATGAATCAGCTGGCAGCTCTGAAAAACAAAAACAAACAGTTACAAAGTATGTTTATTTCTATCTAGTCAGCTAAAATTAGGTTGTGGAAAAACATTTAAGCAATCACAACAGATCAGAGTTTTCAAAAAAAAAAAAAACTGCAAAGATCTCAAGCTGCTCACATTGGGAGGTTAGGTTAGTTTATTTAAATGAGATAATTGAAAAAACTCTGGAAAACCACGAAGGAATGTGCTGTAAAGTTTCCATCCATAATACAGAACTTTATCACACCGTGCCATTATATCATAGCCACTTCACTTCCTCTCAGTGACCCGTTACATGATGAAGGTAAAAACCATCAATCAGATGTTCCTCTCGCTGTATTATTGGCCCTACATCAGTTTAAAAGTCTTCAAAGTGGACGCTATAGTCAAAATGGTATCCGCCATCTTTTCATCTTACCCTGGGTGAGGTCCTGGTCCAGGTAGAGTTTAAGCAGTCTGCTGCGGAGCCCGAACACCTTGGCAGCCTCAGACAGGAGGCCTGAGTAGTGGAGCGCATTCTGACCCACTGGATTCACCAGCAGGAGGGTGCCCACCTCTCCGGTCTGGCATTCTGGGGGAGATAGGAAGAGTGTTGAAGAGAAGTAAACCAGACGGACTTCCTGTCCTTTACAAATCAAGACCAGATTGGCTTGAAGTCCTGTAAAGGTAACAAGCCTGAGCCAAAGCCACGGGACAAACAAGAGAGAGAGAGAGGAGGAATGATAGATCAACAAGAGACAGACTGATCAATAGGTAGATGGAGGGTCAGAGGGGCGAGGGGGAAGTGTTTGAGTGCGAATTACTTTAAGCATAAGATGGATTATGGTACACTTTCTTCAGTAAAGTGAACAGAGTACAACACACAATGAGTGTGTATAAAATAAACAAAAGAACAAAGCACAGTTTCTATTTACTGTACAGATTATGAGTTTATACACAAAACGTATAATTAACATATCAAATATGATGTATTAGTATAGTTTAAAATACCAGACAGTATAGAAAGTAGTTAAAGGAATGGTTGGACATTCTGGGAAAAACATGCATTTGCTTTCCTGTTTGTCTGGTAAATATGAAGCTACAGCCAGAGGCTGGTTAGCTTAGCTAAGTAGAAAGACAGAAAACAGCTCTGCTCACAAGGAAAGATGGTCTGCCTACCAGCACCCTTCTAACGCTCATTTATCAACTTGCTTAATCTAATTTTTTATTTATTTATTTTTTTTAAACAACCCAAAAAAAACAAAGCGTTACAACAACAATTGCGGTTTAATGGGGGATTATGTGTTGGACACTTTCTTTTCAGAAATAGCCAGGCTAAAATTGTCAGCAGGCTAAATTCATTGTTGGTTTTGTTCTGCCCAGGGGATCGGTTGATTATAATTAAAAAGATGAATAGCAGCCTTTTAAACAGTGAGAAGGACTGATTTCAGTTGTGCATGGGTATATGTACAGTATGTGTGTGGTTGTGTGTGTGAGTGTGTTTTTCTCACCAGCTGGCTGTGCGTTGCAGAGCAGCAGGTTAACGTAAGGACATAGAAGGGTGTCGGTGCTGGGGACTTGGCCAGGGGAGGAAGAGCCTGAAGTCACTGACAATGTTTTACCGCTCAAAGCCTGAAGGTCCATTTTACTGGTCAACTCTGCAATGAACACACAAATGCACACCATCAGTTGGAAGAAGCTAGAAACGTTTATATTTGATTTCCTTGTCATAATGCCAAACAAACTAAACTGAAAAAAAGTAGCATTAGATAGCTAACTATGGTTAGCTCGCAGGCTAAATGCTTTACCTACTGATACAGAAGTTTGTACAGTGATGCTTCACCAGCATCCAGTACAGTGTCTGGTGGGTCAATAGCACCTGCACTAGATGGTGTAGTTTGATGACAAAAGTTAGCTACAGCTATGTAGCCCGCTGACAAGGCAGGTGCTCAGTGTGTGTTCTCAGTTAAGCTAGCTAGCCACACATTTTAGTTAAACGCACACACGCACATGTATGTGCACTTCCATAATAATATCATATAGGTATTAGGAAAATTATAAATATTGTGTGGGAGTAATAGGAGATGGCAGATGTTTCAACCATAACAGCGATTCGCTGCATTTATATCTTTCTAAGGGTCCAAAACCAGTTCTCACCAGTCCCGCCGTTGAAGAACCTGAGTTGGGCGTTGTTGGTTCCAAAGATGCTGCTGCACACTTTCTTCAGCTTGTCCAAGTCTAGTCTGTTATCGCCTTTCGGGTTCTCCAACAGCACCACCCCCTCTGAACAAGGAACGAGTCAGCCAGGATTACAGGATTATTGACATAGCTAAACAGTTTACAGAGTGAAATGCTAAATAACCAAGGCTGGAGCAACTTCTATCGACAGTTCAACTGTTGCACATTTTCTTGTTAAATCTTTTCTGGCTGGAAGAACAGACTTGCTTTTTGGCCTTCCAATGTGCTACCTTGTTCTGTGTTGTTGACCTTCACCCTGACGTTCACATAGGTGCAAGCTGGTCCATTTAAAAGAGCCCGAGGGGCTGAAGACCCCTTTACTATGGTTAACTCCAGATCTGAGCCCTTCAGCTGAAAGAAGGGAAAACAAGAGCATGACAAAGACATACTGACTTTTTGTGTTCTTTAAACTAAAAATCTAATTATGACTTATAACACAAATACATTCAGACAATGGTGATATGGGAATCACTAAGCAGAACATTTTTTTTTAACAATATTCCTGCTTGCCCTGAGGTGTCATTTCATACCCGAGTCTTTTCCTCTATGATGACGCTGGCAGTCTTGGGGATGGGGAAGGGCAGCAGTGGAGCCTTGGTGGTAGCCAGGATGAAGTCAGTGTGAGCCTGGATCACAGAGCCCAAGTACTGCCCCTCTGGCTGGCAGCGGTAGTACACAGCTATCTCATCTGATGGCACCAAATGGCCCTGTGAGACAAGGTGGTTGAGTGACAGATAGTGGGTTTTAATATGTAAACGAATACCAAGTACAGTATCATTCAGAAAATAAGTAAGGATGTTTGTTTGAGCAAAAGAGCTGAAAGACAACAGGAACCATTAGTGAGTGAATATGTACTGCTTGAATAACTCTTCAAACAATGATGCAGAATAATAGAAAAATCAGTTATCTGATTTTAAAAAATGATTGCAGAGGACGCAAAGAATCCCAATTTTATGACAAGTAATTCTCTTCAAAGCTTTTTTCTCTTCTATAAGAAAATAAAATCTGTAAGAAACAATTACATAAAGAAGGAAGTAACACAATGAAAAGGCAGCCAAAAGAAGAGAAGGAGGAGATTAAAAACAAAGCAAAAAACAGACAGTGTAGGACCAAATAAAGGGAGGGGGAACAAGGGGAGCTTTTTCATTGGATGAAAGCCTGTCTATTTTGTCATTGTGTGCCGACAGCTTCCTCTAACCTTGACACATTCAAACACATTGATCTCATTCTAATCTTCAGTGTGCAGCCCCTGCACATGTGTGCACAGCCCTACACACATACATTGACTGTATAGTACACACACAAACGCACGTTGCAGTATGTGGCTCAAGGGCAGAGGAATAACGTTAGCTAGATACAGAGAAGCAGTCAATCAATGGAGGAAGGTTTATAGGCTTTTCCTGCCAAGTCAAGGTACTGACCCTACCCTGAAGGGGTTAGTACAGTGTTTGAGAGTGTATGTGTGTGTCAAGTCACAGAACTACAGCTATCTCCAGTTCTCCAGTCAAGTCCAACAACGAAAAGGAAACGCTGACCTCCATTTCTCAACCCTGCATATGTTAACACACAAATACCCACACAAAACACTGATTAAGACACACATGCACAACCACAAACTACAACCAAACATGTCAAAGAATTGCTCAAAATTAATTCCCATCGCAGGGGTGGAAAATTCTTAACAGATCTCAGTTTGAAATAACTGGAGGAATTTAGCCTGGCCGGGAGCCAGAGCACACCACTGCTATAGGGGGACGGAAAAAACAGTTTGTTGCTTGTGAAAACAAGAGGTTGTTGGCTAATCCGTCTTTACTCCCCAGACCACTTCAAAGCTCCAACATTAGAATCTGAAAGGGGCCAGACTGTAATTAAGCTTCCATTAAGCCTGCCTTATGATGGAGAAACTTCTAACTGTGACGCTGCAGTGGAAAGATTTGAAAACTGCCCTGACAGAATTAGCATGGGACATAAAGAGGAAAGGGGTAGCACGGGGTGATCAGGAGGGAAATGTAACAAAATGATACAGCACATTTCTTTATGCTTGGTCTACATTGTGAGGCTGGAACCACCGATAACTTTCATTACAATCAATTCATAGTTTATAAAATGTCAGAAAAGAGTGACAAACGTCCACCGCAGCGGCTTGCTTAGTTGTCTTGCGACGTATTATTATTATTATGTATTTTGTCTTCCAGTAACCACCACCTCAGTGGCATGTTTTGCTCACCCTGGCACAGCCCAGATTACATGTGTTGGCAAACTGTTTCTAATATGTTGTATTCTATTCATTAGACACTGGATTGTAAAATTCACTAGTAGTGTGTTATGTGTCACTCTGGTTTCCATAGCTAGTAGTGCTCCTGAAATAAGTGTCCCACCTTCTTGCGTAGTTTCTGAATGCGGTTGATGACCTCTCGGGCAACGCCTTCATCCATCATGGACTGGTCCGGGGTGACATCCAACAGCACAAGAACCTGGAGGACAGCAGACCCAGAGGACAACAGGAGGGCTTTTAAACTACATATTTACAGAACTGATGTTACCAAAAGACACCTGTATCAGTATCGGCTCAATTCAACAACAAAAAACAACAATAAGTGTGGGCAAACCAGACTCATTCAATATGTATTTGAGCACAAATATAAAGCTTTCTTTCAGATATTAAGTTTCAATATTTGGGCAAAGAGAAATACAGAATTCTGAGGTACGTATATTGTAAGAAAACAAATGTTTAATTTATACATTTCTATTATTATTTTTTTATCAATCAACTAAGTATCTACTTTAGCCAGTTGTAGGTTAGCACCCTAAACAAAGCTTGTTGACTCCCTTGCCGAGGTGATGTAGTTAAGGCATGAATTAAATGTTTTCATGTTACCATAACAACAAACAGTGAGCTCCTACAAAATGAATGCTGACAGGTTGTACTCTCATCATGTACACCCCACAATTACTGCAATGTCCATCTGACAGAGTAGTAGAAGAGTGTGACATCATTTCACTTGAAATGAAGATCTTGGACTTCCACTCAGTGACCAGACTCCTTCAGCCATGCGCTAACAACTATACAGCTGACAAGGCAGCGAGCAACCTTCATGTAATAAATCTGCCTTACACTGTTGTTCAAACATTTATAATGTAAAAGTAATAAAAAACAACAACCACCCACGCAGCAATAATGACAATATTGAGTGTCTGTTGTGCTGCTGCTGCGAGCCCCGAACACTTCACCATGGGAAGAAAAAAAAGGATTACAGAGTGACTGAGAAAAGTCCACAAAAGCAAACAGAGAAAGAATATGAGAGAGAAAGAACAGAGAAACAGACAGATGGGAGCTGGAGAGTCAGTGCGAGCGAGCGAGTGTAACAGAGAGAACTAAAAAGCCAGCTCAGTAAACTGGTATGAAGGTGCAGCCGTGTGGTGTGTGCACGGTTGGAGGAGCACTGATTAGAGAGGGCCTGTGGGAAACGCATACATGCCGCTTTCCACTTAGCCGTGAAATGATTTCATACATCACACTCACAGTGAGGACGAATAAATGCATTTACAGTATATGGCGGCTTGGTGCAGGAGCAGTCGTGGAAAGGCATATAGATATATACAGTTGTGTGAAAAAGTGTTTGCCCCCTTCCTGATTTCTTATCTTTTTGCATGTTTGTCACACTTAAATGTTTCAGATCATCAAACAAATTTAAATATTAGACAAAGATAAGACAAGTAAACACAAAATGCAGTTTTTAAATGAAGGTTTTTATTATTAAGGGGGAAAAAAAATCCAAACCTACATGGCCCTGTGTGAAAAAGTGATTGCCCCCTAAACCTAATAACTGGTTGGGCCACCCTTAGCAGCAACAACTGCAATCAAGCATTTGCGATAACTGGCAATGAGTCTTTTACAGAGCTGTAGAGGAATTTTGGCCCACTCATCTTTGCAGAATTGTTGTAATTCAGCCACATTGGAGGGTTTTCGAGCATGAACCGCCTTTTTAAGGTCATGCCACAGCATCTCAATCGGATTCTGGTCGGGACTTTGACTAGGCCACTCCAAAGTCTTCATTTTGTTTTTCTTAAGCCATTCAGAGTGGACTTGCTGGTGTGTTTTGGATCATTGTCCTGCTGCAGAACCCAAGTGCGCTTCAGTTTGAGGTCACGAACAGATGGCCGGACATTCTCCTCCAGGATTTTTTGGTAGACAGCAGAATTCATGGTTCCATTTACCACAGCAAGTCTTCCAGGTCCTGAAGCAGCAAAACAGCCCCAGACCATCACACTACCACCACCATATTTTACTGTTGGTATGATGTTCCTTTTCTGAAATGCCGTGTTACTTTTACGCCAGAGTATTTTCCCAAAAGTCTTGGGGATCATTAAGATGTTTTCTGGCAAAACTGAGACGAGCCTTTATGTTCTTTTTGCTCAGCACTGGTTTTCGTCTTGGAACTCTGCCATGCAGGCCATTTTTGCCCAGTCTCTTTCTTATGGTGGAGTCATGAGCACTGACCTTGATTGAGGCAAGTGAGGCCTGCAGTTCTTTGGATGTTGTTCTGGGGTCTTTTGTGACCTCTTGGATGAGTCGTCGCTGCGCTCTTGGGGTAATTTTGGTCGGCCGGCCACTCCTGGGAAGGTTCACCACTGTTCCATGTTTTCGCCATTCGTGGATAATGGCTCTCACTGTGGTTCGCTGGAGTCCCAAAGCTTTAGAAATGGCTTTGTAACCTTTTCCAGACTGATAGATCTCAATTACTTTGTTTCTCATTTGTTCCTGAATTTCTTTGGATCGCAGCATGATGTCTAGCTTTTGAGGATCTTTTGGTCTACCTCACTTTGTCAGGCAGGTCCTATTTAAGTGATTTCTTGATTGAGAACAGGTGTGGCAGTAATCAGGCCTGGGTGTGGCTAGAGAAATTGAACTCAGCTTTCCAAAGATGTGATAAACCACAGTTAATTTATGTTTTAACAGGGGGGGCAATCACTTTTTCACACAGGGCCATGTAGGTTTGGATTTTTTTTCCCCCCTTAATAATAAAAACCTTCATTTAAAAACTGCATTTTGTGTTTACTTGTGTTATCTTTGTCTAATATTTAAATTTGTTTGATGATCTGAAACATTTAAGTGTGACAAAAATGCAAAAAAATAAGAAATCAGGAAGGGGGCAAACACTTTTTCACACAACTGTATATCTATATTAAAATATCAGGTTACATTAGACTTTGCAGCTCAATCTAATAGTCAGGTGGCAGTAAGGAGAGAGGGGGGTGTACTGTACGTGTGTATTTCTATACCTTTTTGTTAACAAGAGACTGAAATTTAACAATTATTTATAACCCTTTGTGTAAAACAAGGACATGAATGATATGTCAACTTTCACAAGTTAAAAATAATATGTGATACAATCAATTATGACGGGTGCAGCAAGTGTAGGAAATAAATTAGGAAAATATTCAAAACATTAAACCAACTAAAAGTAGTAAAATAAAAATCTATATCTATATTCATTCAAATAAAAAGGATGCAACTGCTTCAAGGTTTTAAGGAACAGCCTCACATTTTGGGTAATAATTATTCTCTTTCTAGCCGAGAAAAGAAGGAACTATGGTTGAAAGAAAGTAGTTCCTACATGAAACTGCTCAGAAGGTCTGTGGATTATCTTGATCATGAGTTATGGAAAAATGCATTGCTGGTGAGTATTTCAAATGAAAATGGCGCATAGAGTCGCATTATAGTGGACAGAAGGCAGACATCTCTACGGCGGATATCTTCAAAACTAGGCAACTCACATCAAAACAATCCACATTGATAAATAGCACTGAAGTAAGAGGAAAAATATGTGCTTTTGATTTTGGGTTTAACTGTCCCTTTAAACAGGGAAGCTATGTTTGTCCACAGAAAATCAAGAAATAAATCTTATTTTTATGCTTTTTTTCCTGAATGATGTTAAATGTGCATGCAAAAACTATCTAATGCAAAAATGATTGGGTTTAAATGGAAAGCATACCTGTGAATCAGAGTGTGCTTCATACTGCGCTGCTGAGCCAGAGCTCTGGTCGAAGGTGTACATGAGTCTCAGGTCCTCCTCATGAAGCTCATGGCCGTCCACCTCGATGGATCCTTAACATGAACCACAACAACATGGAAACGTTCAGAACTACAGTTATGGTACTGAACCTAAAAATATGGGGGGAAAAAATAACATCCATCGAGTCAGAGAACAGCAAATGAATTGTAAGTATACGTAGATTTGCTGTCCGTGCAGAACTCAACACCAGTGGAACCCTACTGTGTCTCAGCATCATCAGACCACATATCTGAACCACCATAAAGCATACAGCCAACACAAAACTCACCAGGGGCTGTGAGAAAATGAGTCAAACCATACTTAATATACATTCATCAAAACGATTTGCTACCACAAATATTAAGATGTTCCTCTTGGGTTGGGATATTCTCGGACAAAACAATGTGGTTGAGTCTACACAGACGATGATGAACAATGTTCTGGTGCGTTGTCAGTTGGATGTCGAGTGACACGAAATAAAGAACAATTTTTAACTGTTTGGAAGTAACAGTTTTGTTGAATCACTCACATCACTACGTAATAGTTAAACTAGATAATAATAATAACATAAAAACTCAACTAGACGTACAGATTTTCAGATGCTTTCTATAAATCTAAAATACCACCAGTCTAATTACAGAAAATGTATAATTTAAGAGAGGATGAAAATCCATTTATGCATTAGAAAATTATCTATATATTGATGCCCATTATGATCAAATCGATGCTGACAACAGACTTTAATGCAGATTGGATGATAAACAATTAGTTGCTGGGCTATTCTCCTAATTCAATTTCAATACAGTGCCAACTGATAGTGTGAAATGATTATTTAGTTCGGTGTTTGTCTCGTGGAACGGATTCTAGAAATGGTTTCAATTACACCTAATCATACTGAGTAAAGTGCTCTCTTAACCCGCATGCATGCCGGGGCTTTGTTTTGAATTGGCATGGGTCTAAACCAGTATTTGCTTGCTTTTTCAGATTCCTCACATTGTAGTCTTCCTGTCCAAATCCACACGAGATCTGAGCTTTTAAACAATACAGCAAACCCATTCTAGTCAGGTTTATATCTCCATTTTGCCAGTGGCAGCAATTACCCCCGTCTGTGTCCCGACTAAAAAGCGTGACAGGGTTCTCCTCTCCTCTTCACTTCTCCAAACCCAGAGGCTGGGTGAAACAGTCACTCCCTTTCTCTCTAATCATAGATTTCCATGGTTTGATTTCCTGTGTCCCTCCCTGCTTCTCCGCTCTTTTCCACCTTCTCTCTTAACCTCTTTGGGATGGGATCAAAAGCTGCAGGTAAGGAATATTGAGTCATACAACCAACGGTCATGAACGCACATCAGTTTCTCGCCAAATCGCTCCCCTTCTAGTCTAAAAAGGTTTTCTGAGTAACGGATTCTCAGCTAGAAATTGCTCAAGAGGTTAAAAGTGGACACCGAGTCTGAGTAGTTAGCTTTTTCATGTATAGATTATTTCAGAGTCAGTGGTGTACCTTCCACCAATTGTCAGCTAGCTGAAGCTTGATATTGTGTTGAACTATTCCTTTTAACAGCGACAGGTGAAACATTATACATTAGCACCGTAAAAGCAGGTTTTGTAATCTAAAACGTCCCATCTTGGCTTTAATATCAAGTCAGTGAAATGCTACTTGGTTCCGCTGCACACAGTCATCTGTGTGTTTCCACCATCCATCTCTTTCCTTCCATCGCCCAGCCTCCTTCTCTCCTTACAATTGGCTTCATTTCAAACATCCGAGTGATTGGAAATGTTAAGTTCCCACAGCCCAGCTGACCTCCACTGCTTCCTTCCCCAGAGATTCTGGGGGCTCTCCTCGTCTCTCTATAATTGGAGAGACAAGATACCTTGCAGAGCTTTGATCCGTACTCCGGCTCTGATTATAGTTTCAGAAGGGTAAGGGTTTGGCATTCGGAGGATAAACTGCCCGTCTGTCTGTACTCGGCTTCATTGCAAGGACTCACAGTTGAGCTTTTAGTGAAATATATATGATTTCAACACAATTTGCAGCAACGGTGCAGCTGTAAATGTGTGTAAAATCCTAAAACCAACCTGCTGTTCTTCACTCATTAATGATTGTGTAAACTAAATCACAGACTACTGATTTAGTTTTTGACATAAAGACCACAAGTACTAAAAACTAAATTCACACAGGCGTACATTGTGTAAATGCAAACAAAAGAACTTCATAATTTTAAAGATTTTCCTTTGAGTCTGATTTTTAAGTTCACAGATTTTGCGTCTTTTTTTGAAAACAGAGCAATACCTGTCTTCTGGAAGGCCTCGAGCTGTTCGCTGGTGAGCTCCTTGATAGAAGCCGTGATGGCTTTGAAGGCCCCCTTCAGTCTCTTGCCCAGCACCATGTGGTCCGGCTCGGCTCTCAGACGGATCCCGTACTTGTCCTTGTCTGTTGACAGTGTCAACTGTCGCACATTAAGCTCCTGGAAGATGAAAAGAAAAAAGACACAACCTATGTCTTAGAAAAGGTCTTGTCGCTGCCTTGATGCTTCCCAAGTATATGGATGAGTACCAGTTACTAGGGTTGTTACTGTTGATCAAAAAACAAACATGAAAATGAATACAAAAATTGAAACAAATAAAATAAAATACAATTTTAATGTGCACTGCAAAAATAACAAAAAAACCTCATTTCATTACATGTCGTTAAATCATTAAAGGCCAAAAACGTTCGCTAAATAAAATGAACAAAGCCCTCCTGGCAACAATGCAAATGTTAAGTGACCCAGTTGCATTTGTTCAGTTTAACCTTTGAACCTTTTAAACTCACGCACCCAACATCTGTCCAATCAATCCAAAAGCAATGTAAGACTTGAAATAAATTAGTTAGTTACAAAAATATTGTCTGCATTCATTAAACTGCCAATGCACATTAAAAGTGAACTAAAGCTAAACTTAATAGAAAACTTAACAAAAACACAACTCGAGAAAACAATTAAATACTTTAAATACCCCGGGCATGTACTGTAAAGAGCAAATCAATACTTGATTACTATCGAGTCATGCACTTACAGAGTAAGTCAGCCATGAAATCAACTGGTAAGTGAGTCCTCCTATACAGGCAGTACTTTCAGTACAGTACATTTTATTCCTAAATCTAAATGGAGATAGAAATCTGTGATCCGGTTATATCTGGTGTAGCAATAGAGATACTAAGTTTAGACATTCTGACACCCACCCTGGCCTGCCATGCACAGCTTCTTTCAGTCAATCATGCTGAAAAGCGGGACTTAGTTCGAGCATATCTGAGCACAGATAAGCTGCTGTAGTGCTGTAGTGGGCTGAGTGTGGGGTGGAAAATAGCAGCTGGAACTCCTGTTTTGAGCTGAGCTTGGTTTGTGAAAATAGGAATGAATCAACGCTAAAGGGCACAAAAAGCACCTCTCTTATCTTCAAGACATTTATGGCTTTGTTTGTGTGTGATGTTGTTGCATTACAATATATTCAGGCTGCCGTCAAATAAAACAGCAAAGTCATTGGATATTTCCACTGAACGTCTTCAGCTCGGCAACGCAAAGCTGATCAAAGCTACAGCCATCAACAGCCAATCCAATTGTGTGCCTACTTTCTTCCATAAGACTTCCGACTGTATCAAATAAAATAAGTAATTTCCACCACATAGCCCACTGGTTTCTGAAGAGCCGTTTTGAAGCTCAAAGTGAGTGGCTCTGGCCGTCTCCACCTTGACGACACAGCTTAACTCGAAAAGTGGGGTTGAGCTGAGCCAGCTAGCTGCTAGCTGTCTGCCCAGCTAGCAGCTAGCCACTGTCTGCCACTGAAATATGCCAGTGCTAGTATTAATGCCAATGGTATCCGCTACTCTATACATTGGAAAGGCCATTCTGAAGGGTCTTGAGTTAAGCTAGATGCTTTGTTACATCCTGTAGGAGTCAAATTAAAAACTGTAATTGCTCCAGACATGTGCTGTAAACAGAAAATGTAATTCACTCAGAGAGCAAGTCAGCCATGAAATCAACCAGTCAGCGAGCCAGTCGATAACAACAATAGGTGCCCAATCGCTGCACATTTAGGTAGTGATAAAATAAATTTAAATGAATCACAGAGAAGGACCAGTTAAATAGTAATAATTATAGAACAATAATGAAGGAATCTAAGTAAAAGCCGCAGTGAAAAGGTGAATCCCAACTTTCAAAAGCTCAGCTCAACTGAAATGACATCAATAGTAAGAGAGTCTGAAGGTTCTTCTCTGGGCTGCAGGACCTTAAAGTGCTCTCAGTTAGGATCAAATAAACCTTGTTTACTGGAGGGAAGCTAGACGCCGGCAAGGTTAAATGTTTTCCTCACCAGAAATCAAATAGAGTGAGAGGTAAGAAGTGGCTCCAACTAAGATTAAGCTTGAAGGTTCCAACAAAAGGTTGCACCAGCAGCCCTTCTACAGGTAATCCCCATCTCATATATGGAAACAAGAGCCACAATCAATTCTCCATCTAAGATGCATCAGTAAGAATGGAAAGACTTCAACATTTCCAGGTAAAGCATTGAACAGCTTGAAACATTCTTACTGAAGAGTAGTTATCTGAGTCAGCTGTGGAACAACATTGACTTATTGAGCTTTGTTGGTGCAAAAGCAAACCCAAAGACAAAGAGATAATGTCAGTTTAATGGCTTCCTGCACTAAATGACAATTAGTCTGTCTGAGTCTTTTGGGCAGCACCTGAATGGACCAGACACACTTGTAATCAATCTGCAATTTACAGTTCATAACAATACACTGATGATGTTATGTGAATGCTATAAAAAAATCAAAAAAAGACACTGACATTGGAAATGCATTGTTTTTTATATAGTTAAACATACAGGATGTCTTGACCTTACCTGGAAAGTCAAACTTGCAGGCTCTTTATGTAAAACAAGAGCTAGGAGAGCTGCGTGAACTATAACGATGCTTATTACTGTGACTATGAAGCACACAAACACATTAACAGTAATTCAATGTTTCCATGTGATGGAGGAAAAAAAAGTCTATAGTTGATGAAGGGTTTTGCATGTGTGGCAATTGGAGTAGATCAAATGTAAAACCATTTTCCAAGGCATCTGCTCCACCCCCTTTTTTTAGATGAACCAACCGCAGACATTTAAATTACAGCTGAAGATACAGACTGCGTGCGAGCATGTGCTCCCTCCCCCCCTCTATCAAATCAACACACTGGCAGGGTCTGGGAGAGCTAACTCTGTCACTTAAACATCTAATGGTACTGATCAAAGCAAAAGTAAAACTTATAGGAAAGATGAGCAGAAGATGCACCTCTTTCCTTAAAGCAGAGAACTGGTAAAGTAATAAGACGACTTCATTACGGCACAAATCAACACACAATCACAGCGTGTTCTACTTACTTCCAGGATGTATTTCTGCAGGGACTGAATGTCTTTCAGAGCTTCTGCGTCTTGGTGAATAACTACCACCTCCTTTAATGGGTACTGAAATACACACCAACATTACAGTGGGTCACATGTTCCAGCACAAAAAAACACAGAAATGGGGTTGTCATATTTAACACAACATAACTTAATATGATGAAGCCATATCTATGGGAGAGCTATAGCAAGTTAGGGATCCCGTAAAGAACTGTAAACAAGTAATATAATTGATATTTTACAGTTAACAAAACATAAACATGTCTTTGGCATTTCTGTGCTGCAATTTCTTGTTACTCGGCCGACATCGCTACCGATATCAGCAGATATATCGTACGTTTCCCAGAGTCTTAATTCACTGTGCCTCTTATACTGGAGTGTATGAACAGAATAGTAAAGTTGATGATTCACCTTAACGGGCAGAGTCTTCCTGTCTCGGATCACTCGGCCCAGCTCAATCACAGACTGCATCTGACAGACGGCGCTCTCGATGCGCTGGTCAATCACACTCTCCCTGAAATACAGAAACACAAATAAAGAAAATCTAAGCATCACCACCTCATACGTAGCGTTGCAATGCCATGGCACGAGCGTCTGAATAACCTCTGAACTCTGCAGTTTTGGTTGTACGGGAGAGGAAGTTAACCTGGTGAGACTTTTGCAATTGCAACGGGTGCCACCTGACCGAGCGGCCTCCTTATAATAAGTGGATGTGGGAAGATGAGAAGAACATCTTTTAAAACTACACACCTTCTGATGTACCATTTCAAGTCACAGTGAGGGGACGTAGGTGCGTTTCTGCCAAAAAACCTACAGGCAACGGTCGTCATATTCTGGTTAATCAGTGGTTTAGAAATTTGAAATTACTATTATATTGAGGAAAATGAATAACAGAGCACGACAAGGTTAGTACCATATATCTTAACAAAGACAGAGTTCAGAACCACCAGCGCCAGAGTTTGACTCGGGAACATCCACTAATAAGGTACACTGCGACTTCCACCGCTGTATTCAAATTAGAGCTGCACAGCCAGATCATCACGCATAATAGCGATATTAGCCCTAACTGTCTGGAGGAGCACACACTCGTGCGTGCGTGTGTGTGTGTGTGTGTGCACAATGCTTGTTCATTTATTCCAACAGTCTTCTTCTCCATGTGTGCACACACACACAACAGTGGCGTAAAATGAGAGAGGAGAGCACTCCAAGGACAGCCAATCATTTAATGAGCTGATTGAGGAGCAGCTCTTCCCACCGCCTGATTGGTGGCTGACCTTTGGGAGGGGGGGTGAAGTGGTCCCATTCGACAGCAGGACGGACAAGCGGCTAACAAAGCCGCGGCACTGAGTGCTGCCAAAGTGACAGGAGAGATTATATGAACCATTACACAAACTATTTTCCTTACGCTAAATCAAGTGGATATTTAATCATGTCAGAACTTTTTCGTTGTTGAAGATGATGCAATTAAGTTTGGGCAATTAGACATTCCTCCCGGGCTTTACAAAACTGATCAGCCACCGAGGCAAGAGTGAAGGGAATGAAATGGTCATATTTTGTGAGCAATATCCAGCCACGAGGCTGACAGTCAAAGACAAGCCTTTTGTATTTCTGCTTCTCTAAATCTCTCATTGCTTTCTAAATAAGGCAGTTTGACTCTGAAAATACAAACGGGGTTGGGCTGCTTATCGAGACGATAGCAGTGAACCTGAGAGAAGCTGTGCACAAGGATTTCAATGTCTTTCTCTGTATCGGATGACCATGTTGTTGCTTATAACTAACTATGTAGCGCTGTGGAAAATGCATCTGTGATTAACTAATCACCCAGAAACAAAGCCTTGCATTTGACACATGAACTGAAAATCTGCTTAGAAATGACTCAAAAGCAAATCTTTATCTACAGCACTAATAATTCCCATGTATATATATTTGATCAGAGTATCAACTAACAACACAGAGGAAGAGGAAGCAGCGAACAGCAGGAATAAAGAGAATAAATGGTTAAGACCCAAAGAGAACAGCTGCTGTGAAGCCTGAAACTTCCTTTAGAAACTACTGTGGACTTTTGAGCTTCAAAGGCGTCCACTTCGAGGAGTTCAGAGTGTGATGCGATCGGGGTAAAGCAAGGCCACGCACTCTAGGTGAGACTGATTAAGCTCTGCACTAACAGTGGATATCCTCTGAGGAAAGGACGTTCTCCTTTTTGAAACATTTGATCTGCATTGTGTGGATGAAAGGTACGATATAAAGTCTATTTTCATTCCTGTCATTTATAGGACTGTGACGTGCTGCTCTAAATATTTACTGCAAAGCGAATATACGATGATGATTCACTTTGTGATCTCACCTTGTGAGCGAATCAGACAGATCCTGATGCATTGCATTCCATGATCGATCTAGTTTCTAGAATAAATATGTAGTTTCTTTTTGTATGATTTTCCCTAAAACTTTATATATTTCATAACAGTGCAATAGATCCCTCTTACGTCGGCTGTATTTCAGCCCTCCACAATGACACTGTGGGTAAACTCCATATAAAGAGTATGTACATTCTCAACTTCTACCTGGTTTCTCCAAGTACAATATTCAAAAGATGTGGGGAGCGACCAGGGGAAAACAGGTGACACGTTGACAATCACAATCGCAAGAGACACTTTTAGCTCTTGGATAGCGACAACTCTCGGGGCTCTTTTGCCATTTTTCCTCTTTAATTTAAGCTTTAAATGAATCGGTCAACGTCCGTAAAAATTTGACCTTTATTGAAGGCTTTTTCCAACCTGACTTGGGGCAGCATGAGATAGTGGATGCTGCCGCTGTCCTTCTCTTCGACAGAGGCGGGATCGATGAGGTGACGCAGATTTTGGTACATCATCTCTGTAATGAAGGGTGTGAAAGGAGCCTGAGGAGAAGGAAGGGGAAAAAAGGAAGAGAACATTATTAGATGCTCTGTACTGTAGTTAATTTACATTTTCTGACAATAAGGTCTAAAAGTCAGAAGCATCTGCATAATCAGCATAAAAAACAGATTTTTACGGTAGTTTTTTTTCCCCTCAGTGGTGATAAAGTTCAAACAGAATGGTGCCAGAGTGAGGTTACTTCTAGTGTAACTTTCTTTCAACCATGCTTAATTCATTTCTGAAGCTCAGATCTGTATTGATGTGGGTTAGGCTAACTGGTGCTTAGCGTGCATCTCGCCTCACATGCAAACATCTTCAATGTGTTATAAATAAAAACTCCTACTGCTCATGCATAATTCATAGCCATGCCAGCACATACACCTCGTCCATACCAGCGTTATTTCTTCGTGTCTTGCACACACAAAAGCAAAACCTCACCACGAGAAATTTCCCCAATACAGTCTCTTTTTTCTCACACACACACACACACACACACACACACACACACACACACACACAC
>NW_022280409.1:0-39061 GCF_004355925.1 Anarrhichthys ocellatus
ACACACACACACACACACACACACACACACACACACACACACACACAGCCACTGCTGAGATCAACTGCACAACAAATATGCATTCAATGCAGGGACTTAAATGGCTACTAAGCTGGTGTGTGAATGTACAAAATCATTCACTACATAACCCTTAGTTATGGGACATTTCAGTTGAACGACATCTATATTTATATAATCAAAAAGAGGAAGACAGTCGTTTACTTTGTTGAAGGGAGAGTCAAAGCATGTTTATGGCAAGACATGTTATTAAATTCCCTGTTTGTGCACGTAAGCATTTCAGAAGCTTTTCTTCCTCCTCCTCCTCCTCCTCCTCCTCTGCTCCTCCCTAACCTCATCTCTTTCCCAACCATCATACAATTCTTCCATTCTTTCTACATATCTCCCTTTTCTCCCTCTAGCTGCAATCATTACAAGAAGCTAATTAAGTAAGACCAATGGTGAACTGAGTAACCCCATGGGCAGACTTGGCAGCTAGCTATTTTAGGAAAAGTTTGCTGTTAAGGCAGCATAGAGATGCCGCGCATAGAATGGACACAATCCCTCAGCCCTATCAGAAACAAAGACAGCCAACAGAGAGGAATATCTGTATCCCTGTATTTCTGTGAAGCAGGAACTCTGTGTAAGCACGGGCATGCAGGTAGCTCCTCACTTTGCTCCGTCCTGCGCTGTTCTTTGGTGCAATGAGTGCGTGCAGGTTCATTGATTGTATCTCTCTCTTGGCACTTTAATGGTCGTGGTACACTCGTCTCTGGACCCAGCATTAGCATGGTCAAGTTATTTCCTCTCAGGGGCTATTTCCACTGACCGAACAGGATTTTTCCATTCGCTCCTTCAAACTTGTGTAAGAAAACTTCAAGCTGTGTTTTTCCATTATTTCCTATAGGCTACCTGGGTATACAGGGAGCAAGAAGTGACTGTGCCTTGATGTGTTTATTGGTAACATAACAGGTTGGTGTGCTTTAATTCTGAACCTCTACTTGGTAACCCACACACATACAAATACATATAAATGTGTATTGTTTGTGACATACAGTATATATTCCCAAGAATGAAATAGGTAAAGATAAACATAAGTCAATCTAGATACAAGTGTCTCTGAAATGCCTAAATTATCAACCAATCTTCTGTGAATTGTACATCTTTGCGAGTTTAACCCAAACTGTGCAGTGAGCAGTAATGCATGCATGCAAGCAGATTAGTATTTGCTATTTGACATGCACTGTAGATTCCCCTTGAGACCTTTATCAAATCACAGAAAATGAAAGTCCTCTTAATGTACATTTTCCAGAGCTTCGAGCCAATTTATCCAGCATTATGAGGTTGAAAGCTCTGGAAAATATCCAGAGAGTGGGTCTTGTCCAATCCGTCAACAGAAATCCCCAATTTCTTTTTTGAGTGAAATGTAGATAAATAAGGTCAACAGACTCTATTTTGAACTGGACTATGAGACAGAGGTATCTACAAAACATCCAGATTCATTTTGTAAGATGACTGAATCCCAAGAACAATAAAGAAAAAAGCCTTGAAGCTGAAGAGAATTTTGGGAGTTAGGGTAAGTGAGAATAGAGAAACAGAGAGAGAAAGACAGTGAGGGAGAATCCAGGTGGGAGTGCTCCATCAAGCAGCTCTTACCCTGCAATTAAGGATGACTTGCTTGGGGTAATTCTGCACACATTCACACACAAACGCACACTACCCGCTGCAAGTAATTGGTGTCATGGAAACTAGGAGTCAGTCCACCAGAAGGTAGTGGTGCTTTCTTGCACCTGAACCGCACACTTCACCCCATCATCTTCCTGCCCTCCACCCCCATCCCTCGGGTGCATTCAGTGCTGCACTTTTTGAGCATCATTCATACTGTCCTTAACCAACGACTCTTCAAGGCACTCGATAAGAAAGGATGAGCATACTGGAAAAGAAACCTGCCTGCCTACTGGTAGAGAATTGAAAGTATGAAAAATGCCATCCTGGACAAAACTTGAAAACTGCATGTCAATGCTTAATTCTCCCGGAGAAAAAAACACATATGTAACAGATGCAATTAATTACATTTTGATTAAAGGTAACTGCTGTTGCCGTTCAGGATCTCCCCTGCAGTATACCACTGGATTACAGTGTAAACTGCAGTATGCCTTTGGATCACAAAGCCTTTAAACAGAACATGTAGCCACATGAGGTCTCCTTAAAGGCCACAGTGCAGCACAGCAGGTGAGCTGTGTAGAACATTGGGCAGGTGCAGGCAATGAACGAAGCTGCATATTGCCAATCACATTGCAACTGCGAATACAAGTGCAATATGAGACTTTATGTAACACCTTGAATACTGATGAGGTATAAATTAAAAAGGCCTTTCTTTTGTTGTTTTTAAAATTGCGAAATTAAAGTCCATTGGCCATAGACTCAGCTCATCACCATTACTATCATCCGATTGTGTTGTGCACATGTGTGTGACTTTGTAAGAGTGCGTGGTCATCAAGGCTCTCTCAGGAGACTTTCCAGTCCCGTCATGTTGTCACAGGGTTTGGCACTGGTCTAGTTTCTCCAGATGTTCCCACCATCCTGCCTCTTCTTTTTTTATGTCTGCCTTCTCTCTGACTTCTCTTCCACTTTCAGGGATGAGAAAGTCACTTTAAGATTGCCCATGTCTTGCTGTTTGCCCCCTTTGTCAAATGCAAGCTCAATCCAACCCACCCCTCATCTATTTGCAAGAGAAATGTTTTCCCTGCTGAACAAATATTGCATGTACATAACAGTAGCTTTTCCTTATTTAAACACACGGCAAGCATGCATTCTTGAAAAAAAAGACGAAGATTTAAAAAGACAGAGGCACTGAAACAAGAAATGCCATATTGGACTTTTTTCACATCACAGTCTCAATAAAGCTCGTTGGCAATACGCAGTCGTGTTTTTAACAAAGGCAAAGGGCAAACTTGATTATTTGAGTACAGGCAGTAAGACTTTACTTCCATACATATCATAATAGTCCAGATAGTATTGCTCTTCAACAAAGTCACTTAAAAACAGTTAATAAGAAGAATAACAAATAATAACTAATTCCTTCCAAACCAACAGTGCTGGTTATTGAGCCCATTTCAAAGGCACTCTGGTACATTGAGGCATACATTGAGTATCAAAAGGAATACAAAAACTGATTCACTTCACTACATGTCAAGTGTATGTGTAACTGCTTTCAACTAATCCCGTTGTGCCTTCTCCATGGTGGCAAAACCGGACTCTGTAATTCAACAGAAATGCCATTGTTTTAAAAGGATTTACTTACAGTGAAACAGCAGAGAGAGGAAAATGTGGTGACGGTGCTAGGTACAGTTTCCCCAGATATCCCTTTTGGTGCTGATGATAGCTGTAGTAGACTAAATATAACCTAGAGAGCTTGTAGCAGGAGCAGACAGCAGGCCGAATTGGTCTTTTCCACACCGCACACACAGTGTATTTGCAATAAGCCAACTCATTCTAAACGGCTGGAAAGCTGTATAGCACGGGAAAGTACAAGGACAAGAAGCTTCACACTAATAGGGCTCTAGAACAAATAATTGGAGGGAGGGAGGGAGGGAGGAAGGGAGGGAAGGAGGGAGGGAGAGAGAGGGAGGGACAGAGCTGGTCGTGTATATAAAAGGACCTGCTTGCATGACCTCTTGTAATGAGAGCACAAACTGACACATCCATAGCCAGAGCCTTCAGTCAATCTTGAAAAATACTGATTAAGTGACAGTCATCAACTTTGCACTCAATTGGATTCCTCTCGTTCTGCAGAAGGTGAGTATTCATGCTTGAATTGCGTTCTCTGTGGTTTCTGTTTTAGGATAAGGAGACAAAATAAAAGTGAAAAGCTCATTGTTATGTTGAGCATAATGATCTTTAGTAATCACATTAGTAGATCCTTTCTTTTTTAGCTGGCTGGTAGTGGGTGGGGCTTATCAATTAACCCACTTTCTCAGGTGTGAGAAGGCTTCTGGGTAGCAGCGACCAGGGGGATTCTGGCGCTGAGAGTGAGAGACAAGACGCCAGAGCCACTGTGAGCTTTTGCTCTGATAACTGAACTCCTATCACCTCCAGCTCTGTTGTTTTTGTTTCGAACAAACCACCAATAACAACAAAACTTGAACAAGAACCGTCTACTGACTCCGTGTGGACTGGCTCTTGGTCGGAGATAGCCGCTGTTGCTGACTGGAGAAAAGTCCGCACAACCACTGCCAGCCAGCAGGCCTTCTCTTTTAGAGGACACTTTACGTTAGGGAGTGAACGTCATTCTGGTAACAAGTAAATCACCTTAAATGGCACTAGGAAACTAGCTGCAACATTTTGTTTCTCTTGGACCTGATTTTGTCACAGATTATCTGTCTCATGTACTACAGTCAGGATATTATTTTTACTGTAGCTTTAAGATAGCAGGTCCTCTAATATATCTGGCACACCTTGATCTATTCAGGTAGAGCACAGCTAACTAGCATCACTGTGTTGGTCTAAATAGGGTGTAAGAGTGGGTGCTAATTAACAATTAACATTACCAGGCACCAAGTGTTTACAGAAGAATGGTTGCGAATGGAGCATTTCAGGTGCTATCAATTTATGCATGAAAGCATTCAGCAATCATAGATCCCACCATCATTTCTTTCATTCATCTTTGTTGAGCCATACCTTTTAGTATTCATCCCACAAAATATTTACACATACCACATCAAGTCAAGTTCTCAATGAGTATTATTATCTTAGTTCAGCATTAGCAGTACCCATTAGCCTAATGCCGTGTTGCGCGAGTAGATTACATACAGAGTCTATGCACAGACGCGATGACACTGGAGTGACTCAAATTTGCGATGGAGCTGCGTGTTTGGCGCGTTTGGCCCCAAATGCGTGAGTTGAAATTTTTCAACTTTGGCGAAAAAATGGCGTGAGGCTGCGGTGCGACAGCCTATCAGCGTTGAGATGTTTCTCCTGTCATCACTGACATCCTGCCGTTGTTGAATCAGGAAATAAATACTGTAAAAAAAAAAAAAAAAAGACGCTGCCGTATTTACGTCTATATGACGTTATGTTGAGTGTTGGTGGAGCTGCTACAATGTTAGCATAGCCTAGCACCGATCGATCCGAGCTCCATTGAGAAAACAAGTATTTTAAAAGTTATTTGCTTGTCGTCTTGTGGAGATAACTAACAAAACATGAATTCAGATTTTTTTACAAATCTGCATCATTTTTGTCGGTTTATTGCAGTTAAATCACAGCCAAATCTGTTTATTTTGTGTACATACAGCTGTAGTAAACAGCCGACGTGTGGCTTGCTAGACACAGTGAATACAGCTCGATGAAATCCACGGAGCTCCTCCGGATGATGTTATGAACCCAGACAAGACGGCGTTTAATTTCCCATGATATCTGGGAGTTCCACAACACATACTAAGCAGAAATATAGGTTATTTTTTCCATGGTTGATGGCGGATAGTTGAACGGCTTTCAGGGCGATAAGCCACGCCCCCTCTCTGGCGCGTCCAGCACGATTCACACGATTCACGCGAATGAACACAAATAGTCCCTGGCGAGACCGGCGGCGCGAATGACGCGTGGTGGTGTGAACACGGCATAACCCTTACTGCCCACAACACTTACGGCCCTGGTGATGTGTACTTCATTTCAGAAAACATTCAGACTATTTTCAGCTCAACACCGTATGGCGAGTGTGCAATGGAAAAGATCAGACAGAACCAGAAAGAAGGATAGAAACTTCAGAAGGAGCTCCACAAGATATGACAAATTCAGTTCAATTTCATACACCGAAGATCGATTCAGTCTGCATTTCCTGCAATGCTCTCATGTTCAGTTGGTGTCGTCAAAAGCTCACAGTGATCTCAGTCCTTCACTGCCTGTTGCAATTACGGAAGACTTTCAACTCGAGCCATTCAAAGACCCCCCTCTTACACTGAGGTCTCTTTGACAGAACTTCTCAGAAATCCAGGCAGTCCTTAGAGAACATCAGGCAATATAATGGATTAGTGTCTATGACTTCTAAGAATGTCTCTGGAAAGATAAAAGAGTTCAAAGGTTGTCTGTCAGAGAGAGAGTTTTCTTTTATGTGACAAGTACTATGACCTTAATATACAAATATACAGTATTATTACTGCACTATAATGTGAAAGTTGGGTGCTTTTTGGGATATGCGCCATTCACCTTTGTCACATTACTTCAAAATCCACCATGATTACCACTTGTAGGTCCGTCCTTTGCACAGGATATTTTAATGGGTGGGGCCAAAGGGTCAGGGGGGGATCAGAGGAAGCTGGGGGTGAAAGCAATGGAGAGCAAAGGTCACGTTAACCAAATATTTTCTGCCATTGACTGAGGTTTTTTTCCCAGGAAATATCTAAAGGCCGTCTGTCACGTTGGCGGACTGGAGGCCTTGGTGCCTTGGCGTCTGTGAACGCCACCAGTCACACCACTACCGGACACAGAGTGCTACTGATTGCAGAGCGGTGCCGGTGCAGCTGTGCCACTGGTGAAGAGGTAGTGCATGCTGCGGGAACTCCTGCTGGTGAAGAGAGTGCTTGCAAGATTGCAAGCAAGTCCGGTCTCAAGTGTGGCAGCAGAGCGCGGCTTCAGCCTTCAGAACTAAATTAAAATGGCCATGACAATCTGTTGTGCAATACGGGGGGGAAAAAATCATTCATCTGCTTTGTGTGTGTTGACATGAAAAGTGACCGCATGGTCTGTGTCGTGTCGCTGTTCATCTTTTCTCTATATTCCCTTATAAATACACAACCTATAAGCTTGTTCTGTATATTCATTATTTTAAAAACACACACACAGTAAAGCGAGTGCCACCGTCTGTCTCAGTCCTCAGTCCAAAATTAAAAATATATTGAAGAAAAGATAGATGTAATTCCAAAATTCAAAACTTGTTTTAAATTAAGTATCCTGCTTAAATCCACATTTGCTGGCATTGAAAACAGTTTTTAACTGCGGTTAAAAACAGTTTTCTTTCTCATTGTCGAAGACACACAAAGGAAATCTTGCACCTGTATTTACAGAAATTCAAAACTTAATTCATAAAAGCTTTAAATGTCAAAAATAAATGATTAAGTACAACCCCAGTGGGTTTGTCTACTTTGTTTGTTTCCCATTTACAGAGCCGTAACAGAGGGGTGTAATTAAACCAAAAAAAACATTGCATTCTACACACAGTACGAACAGGCATTCGCTGAATTTCACAACAAGGATTAAAATCACAGACTCTGCCTTTAAATACGTCTCCTGATGAAGACTGTGAGATGCAGTTGACAACTCTTCAAAAAGCCAGTGGGAGGAAATTGTGTTGGAAAGTGAGTGGGCCTTTAAGGCTCTGATGGTGGATATTTTGTTGATTTGTAAATACCCCAACACATTTATTTTTAGTGAGCTGGGTACTGAAACATTCTTCCATTTAAAGTAAAATAAAAGTTTGTTTCTCCATTTGTTTTCTTTTTCTCCAGCTCGCTCTCTCTCTTCCTCCCTCTCTCTCTAAAAATAATGAATCAATATATAGAAAAGAAAGTATCTGGCCTTGTGAACAACCAGTTGTGGGGGGATAATCTTTAGGCAATAACCCCCTTGAACAATTGTGTGTGTACATGAGCAGGAGTGTCATATTCTTTCTCTTATGCAAACTATTTTCAGCAAACTTGACCCAACACACAATGTATGTGCACTCACAAACACACAGTTACACACACACACACACACACACACACACACACACACACACACACAGTGCTTAAAGTCTAGCAGAAAGGGATAAGACATGAGGCAAAGTGGAGGTCTTCCCATGCCCTCCTGCCCTTTCTGTTGGACTTGGACATCTCCCACAGGCTGAGCTGTAAATAGACAGTACCCCCAAAAACTTCTTTCTAACTGTCTCACACACACACACACACAAACACATAAGTGTGCACACACACAAAACTATAGTTAGACGCCTACTCTGGCCTACCACCATGCACTCAAACTGCCTCTCCCCACAGTGAGATGGGGCACATCTGACTCTTCAAACAGAGACAAATCAACATTTTCCTTCTCACTGCAGGAAGATTACATTTGAAATGAATGTGAAACAGTTCAACTTTAGAACACTGGCTTGCTTAGGTTTGATAGAGTACAGTAGTACAGAGGATTTCACAGCATGCAGGGCTGCTTCTAGCCTCGCTGGCAAGCTCATGGAACATCTGTAACCGGTAATGTATAAACAGATCACAGTAATAGTTTCTGAAATGTCAGGAGGGGTCAAATAGCAAAACCACAGAACAGAAACAATGCTTTATTGAACTATTTCTCAGGATACGGCCACTTGAAAGATTGCACAGTAAATTGACTGTGCTTAAAAATTGTGGCGGCCAACCTTACAGTAAGGTTCAGTAAATGAATGTTGTCAGGGAGTTATTGCTCTTTCGATTAGATGTTGTTGTTACCGGTGGCTGTAGACTATAAGCACAGTGGAAAGATGTGTACACATGCAAGCACATTAACTCACACGGAACACTGAGATGTTTTGACATATGATCAGAAATCTGCATTATTTATTAGTTTATATGGATAGAACATCAGTGAATCTGAGGCAGAATTGAAGTAGTTGCCTTGGGAGAAGAGGCAGTGAAGAAAATCCTTTGTCTGTTAGAAGTTGGGGAATGGCAGTTACAGTAAACTGCTTCCAGTGGTAACCATCATCATGCATCTATCTACTGGTAGTCCTGCAGCGGCCACTGCAGCCAGTTACTTTTCAAGTGAACTTCGGCGGTGTGTACTAGTGGGGAAGAAGCTTGCAAAGCCAAACAAACCACTGATTCTGCATCTGTTGGATACAATGATGATCAACCAATAGTGAACCACCTTTATGGGACCATGACAGCACATGGTACTTTGCACAATTGTCTGTTAGGTGTCGCTCCACGATCACAGTTTTTGTGTTGAACGACAATAATTACTGTCTGAAATGAATATTTGGCAATATGACGGAAAAATTACGGATTTTACATGTGGGGCAGGCCATCGTTGCAGTTGGGCTGCTTGCAAGGCACTCTAACCGCAGCACCCCTGCATGCAAGGCACTAATCTTGTCAATATAACGCTAATGGTCGGTTAACAAGGGTCAGCTCTCCGTCAGAAAATCAAATCAAAATTAGCATCACCACTTAATGTGATTTAAGACGCTATATGAGCATTCAAGTGCTATATAAGTCTCTGCAACCAGTATACATTTTGCTACTACACTACATCATTATTAAAAAAAGCAACAACACAGTAGCGATGAATAAAAAAATGTAAGCGGCACTACCATGATGGCTACATGTGTGTGTAAGAACAGCTTGTTCTGGAAGAAGAGAAACAACATGTACAACTCAAGGACAACTTCAATGCCACAACAATTTCACACAATGACAAATGATTGTGAGCCTTACTGTTGTACAGTATATTACTGTGAACATCAATGCACAATATTGTTTCATTCTGGACTGCTGGAGAGTTGCTAGAGATCAAGGTTTTTCACACCTCCAGTGCTACCAAAACCCCATGACCTGCAGGATAACACTGACCCAAATGAAATGCTATATACCCATTCCACTTCATAATGCAGATATAAATGACCTCTGTGTTGAGCTAGGGCTTGGTATCGTTAGGATTTTATCGATACTCTTAGCAATACTCTTAGCGGTTATTTTTTATTATTTTGTGAGAAAAAAAAGACAATTAATTAGAAAAGAACCGACACAGCTGCTCCCCTTATTAATAACTATATATTAAACAACTCAATATACACTGACAGACTTATTAGTTCAATCTCTTTGACTCCACTGTTGAGAAGGGGTGCAGGCCTTTGACAATAAACTGGGTAACAGCCCTATGACCAGTGTCATCTTCCCTGTAGCTGTTATCATGAAGGGACTTGGGCTGGGCTTTCAACACATCCTAAAGATTCAAATATGATGTCAGTACACAGGTGGGGAAATTCTGACCGCCCATTCAGTCCAGATGCTGGCATGGCAAACCAGTTCTTGAGCAACCACGCTAACTTCCTGGAAAGATGGGACTGACTCTCCACCCGAGGGCATGACTTCCTGACTTTCTAACTGTCCACAGCTGTCACAACGTCCAACCCCAGAGGCTTTGGTTTTTCAGTGTGTCATGCACACAAAAGGTTTACTTGTTTACATTTCTCCCAAAACACATAAGGACGAGAAAGTTAATTAATGTTGAATCAAGGTTCCATCCTAAACTTCTTATTTACCGACATTGTGGAGACCATATAAATGTAGAGTTTGTTGAATTTCGCTAAAATTTGCTAAGCACAACTTGTCCTCCAAAGTCAACAACAAAATACAGTTTGTAATTGCCTTCAAGAAGAGCATATAAAAGCCTTTTCTGATTTGACGTTATGGGCAGACTGGCCATCGCGAAGTTTGGAAAGACTCCAGAATGGGCGATCCATTCCAGGCCGAACAGGCCAGTGGTCGATGAGTTATTATTTCTCAAATTTCTGATATCAGTCGTAACTGTATGGTCCTTGGACATGACATGGACCGGCCTTGTCCTCGCAGCCGCAGACCGCAGAGCAGAACGCTGCTTGTCAGAATGGGCAAATCTAATACTTCCAATATTAAGGGGCATATGAGCAGCCCTGGTTCAGTCATTTTTATTGTGAACATGACAAACTGGCTTGTCTGGCCAGTCTTGTTTTCAGCCACTGCAGTGGTGAAAGGCTTATACAAACTGTGGCAGGTGAGGTCAACAAGACCTTCCGCATGATCAGATTCTCTTTATACCTCAAAAACTGTATTAGTGTTAAAAGAACTGCCAACAATGTTTGACTTCGGTCGCTCGCATAAAGGGCATCTCTATCCTAAAGTCCCGGGCTTTATTTCAGTCCCAGTACGTCCCTGTGTGACGCCCCTATGGTTAAGGTTTGATCAGGTTCAGGCCCAAAAACAACTTGGTTAGAGTTAGTTAGGGAAAGATCATGTTAAGGTTAAAATAACTACTTGGATAAGGTTGTGTGGTCCTTCTCCCACGTGGTTAAAATAACTTCCTGGTTAAGGTTGGGGAACGATCGCCGCCATGGTAAAAAAAAAAAAAAAAAAAACAGGAAACAAACAGTGGCCAACCTTCTCTCGCTGAGGACTTTCCTCTTTTGCACCCTATGGACGTAAGTCACAATTCATACGGCTGCTTAAGGCTTTGTCACTTAAACGTAAATATATGTTGTTTAAGGGGATTTGCTGAAATGACTGATCCTGTTGTTTTTCTTGGGGGGACAATTTCGCCTTACAAGACACTACTTACATTACTAACAAAAAACCTTTTCTTTTTCTTCACAAATAATATAATATGAGTTAATTGAAAGTTCTGGAGTAGAGTTTGTTTTTTGGGTGATATTTGGGACTTGTGAATTAGCATTATAATGAATTTGCACAAGCATAGGGAATCATACTATTCTCAAATAAGACACGAAGAAGATTATACAGAATTGGGGAAAAACAAGGTAATTTCAGTTCACTCAACTAGTTTATCAACACACCTTACTTGCCACACTTCAGCTCCAACAATTGCTTCTATGACTTCTCTTTTGTGCTACTGAAGGCACATGCATCCTGCTGCATATTGACCCCCAGAGTTTTGTTGAGTTCAACTATCTTCTCGAAAAATAAATGGTATCCCTCACAGATCGTTTCCACAAAATAAACAAAAATCTGTTTCATAAAGCAATCAGCCGCAAATACAGAGTATCCATCCTCCAACAGCATCTCAGAGGAAAACCTAATTATTCTATCATACTCTAAAATAACAACCGAATGTTTGGCAGACATGCTCTATTTTGAATGATTCAATTTGTTCCTGCCACTGAGCAATTAGCAATTAGCTGTCCCTTTCACCAGCAAAATGTGTACTCCCACCATGTAACATAAAAATCTCCCACTCTTTTCTAATGCCACACAGTGAATTCTGGGGGAGTGTAACAAAGAACAGCGAGTCAGCAGGAAGGAACTTAAGTGACCACTCAAGAGGTACCTGCTGTGCCTCATACGTGGCAGGAATTTTAAGCCTAGGGGGTAGGAGTATGAAAAATTCTAAAAACAATACATGTATAAAACATACACAGAAACATATGATACGAAGAGCATTTGAAAGTAATATACAGACCGATATCTGTTCTACTACAAGTTAGTTATGTACAAGCTTCTCACTTACATTATGTGCAATTCTTCGAAAATGAAACTCTGCAAGTTCCTTTAGTCTCAGGGAAGGCTTTGTTGAGCAAAAGGTTTGACCTGAATGCACCCAATACAAGCAGCCCACTGTAAGCTCTTTAATGTGTGAGTCTAGATTATTTAACTGCAAGTGCTGAAAGTCCAAGACTTAGATATCAGGCAAGTTGACCTAGCATAGCAAACAAAAGCACAACTAGACATCCCTTATAATGAGGTAAACAGTCGCATAAAGCTCAATTGGGTAAGAAGCACTAATGTAAAAATGTGGCTGCTCATTAAAGTTAATGCAGTCTGATAACAACAGTTCGAACTATTAACCGCAGTCAATTTACAGGTCAAACTGCCAAATGTTTTAGCCAACATCAAAATGGTGAAACAAACACATAACAATTGCTCGGTTTATTTGTGTTGTTAATTCAAAAAATGTGTCCTTCACAGAAGAAAAACTGCATTCATTCAGTGAACACTGTGCCTCACAAATTCAATTCAACTTAAGGCTGCATACCCAGAGGTATAAATAATATTTTATATAATATATAAGGCGAATTCTGACGTGTGTAAACCCGATGGGTCCAAAACCGAACACTAAAAATATTTAGAAACTGTGATCTTAAGGTATTAATTGGCACATCTGGACAGCCAAAGACACCATTTATCACTGTGAGATTACACCACAGAAAACATCCAGTCATTCAAGCTACTGAACGAGATGGAGAGAGGAGGAGGATTGACACGACAGAGAACAGAGAAGAAACATAATCATCTGTCTGTCCAGAGACTCTGTGAGGGCCATACTGCCTGCAATAGTGGTTTTGATTGTCGCAGTGAGAATTGGTCACGGTTAAATCGATTCTAACACTGTGCTATGATATGCAAATGACAGACAGAAGGAACACTAAATCTGCGAAAGTAATTAAACGTCCTAAATGGCTCATTAGAATTCATGATTTTATTAGCTAATCAAGTGTTTAATTTGGGGATGCTTGTGTAAACATAATAAAAATGAAAAAAAATCTGATTTATCTAAACTGGAGTGTCTATTTTTGGCCATTTTTACAGCTGGATCAACTGCTCAACCAACCTTCATTTAGGGAACTACAAAAGACAATAATTGTAGCCAAACAATAAGATATTACCTCTTACTACGTTGCAAACACAAACAAACTAAGTAATGATGTACGCACTCTTAATTGACAGAGTCAGAGGAGCAGTAGTGATGGCGCTACTGTTTGTGAGAAAGATTAACGAGGATGGCAGTCTGCCTTTTAAACCATTTTGATACAGTATCCCCTTTACTCACCCCAGGTGAATATAGGGTAAAAAAAATGTAAGAGGATATCGCCATCAAACTTCCCCAGTTGATTCCTGTGAAAATTCCACATGAAATATGTGATGATTTGCATAACTTTACAGATCAGAAATCTAAACATTGGATGAAGCCAGGTTAAAAAACTCTGATATATTAGAGTCAAAGGTTTTTACCAAGGGAATCCTGGATATCTCTTTTTTAAACTCCATATATCAGAAAATATCATCAATAGCCATAAAAAGTATTTTTAGACAGAAAGTATTAATTAAATAAGCATATGAAAGATATATAAACAAACCCCTTTGTAAAAACCTTCAAAAATATAGATATAAACACAGACCTAAATGTGTATTTTGGATGTTTTCTTTACAATAGTCTGAAAGAAGACCGAGCCCAAAATCTCAAAATTGACCAGTGCATGAAAAACAATGTTTTTGCCTATAGGGAGTCTCCCATAAAGGAAGACTTTTTTACACACACACTGGGTCTTGTTTTCATAGTTTTGGCCAAAACTCCTGCTGGGTATTACAGGATTTTACTCACTAGTTTCACTGCTGGAATTTGGGAGCATGGCAACGTTGGTAGCCACGGCTTCACAATTGAGCCAAAAGGAACAGGCATCTAAAAACGGCAATACTATTTCATATATCGCACTTTGCTATTTACCCTCTCGAGGCTCCGCCTCAGCATTGAGAAAGGATTTTCAGCTTCTGATGATAGCCAATATCTCAGGAAAATGACTACTGATCCTGTGTCTCATCCGGTGCTTGGGGGACCGTACAGGGAACCTCGTCTGGAGGAGACTGAGGTGCGTTTTTGGAGATATATCCAGACCCTAGATTCTAAAATAGTTTGGAAGTCCAGTAACTACAATATCCATAACTACACATAACCTGATCCACCTTACTACTCACTTAAAAATAAGTAATTACTGTACAAGTGGCTTTTTTGAAAACAGTCGCATTGTTTACGCTAGGGATGTCACAAGGGCCAATACTTGGGCACAACAAATACAAGGGCATCAACTCCTGCCAACATTGTGAAAACGTACCGTAGGTACAAGGGATCAGCGCTCATGACTTTTCTGTAACCACATTTACATCCTGTGGTCACCTCAATAAAGTTTTGTTGGATTTTAATATCTGGCAGGAATCAAAGTCATTTGCTTGTAAAGACGGGAAGCAAAACAAGTAATAGAGACAAGCTCTAAAAACACTTGATTTTATTAAACAAAGCACTCAAAGCAGCAGACACACTAGATCTGCTTCAAGAGGTGATTGTGTCATTTCACAAAGGTCAAGCTCTTTTAGCAAATCTAGATTCTCTGTGAAGGCAGTACACTCGTGGAATGCTCTGCCATCACACATACGCACAAAAGACACATACATTCAAACATAGCCTTAAGGAATGGCTTGTTGCCAATCAGTCGTGCGAGCATTGATGTACTGTCTGTCCTGCCTGCTTGTTTCGCCCATATGTGTTCTCAGTGTTATCTATGTGCTGGTACTGTAGGTGGGTTTGTTCTGCCTGACGCATGCTGCAGCCTGTTATTTCTGCTCGGCTCTAGTGTCTTATGTACACTTTTCTTTTGCTTATATGTGTATTGGTTTTGTCTATAAGTTACTGTCTGTTTATCTATGAATTTTAATTCCATTTTTATTTGAAGTTTTGTAATTTTAGGCTGCCTTCAAACATCTGGCCAGATGAGAACTAGCCTCTCTGGCTAACTCTGGCTCACTTACAGTTTGACTGTTGATTGGGGTGCATTGTCCCAGCTAAATAAAGAAATACATAAATAAAATTTGTAATGGAGCCTCAAGTGTAACACTTCAACTACCTTAATCTCAACAAAGTTTAAAGTCTACTGCAAGTAGAAGAAAAGGCTGTTTTTAATACAAAATGCTTTCAATTATATTTTGAGGCTCCTTTTACAGTAGGTGTCATTAATGTGGAGTGCGTATTCTTGATTTGTATTGGTTCACCTTGGACATTAGGAGTGCTGACAACTCAATTCACCTCACACACAGCAAAAAAACAAAATTACTGAGCCACAACTGGTGTCAATGATTAAAAATGCAGTATAATAATAAAATGAATAACAATGCCAGAGGCTCTTTTAATCCCAGTGGTGTGGAGTTGGCTATCATCAGTCTACAGTCTACAACAGTCACTATACTGTAAGTATACAGTTTACATAAACTAAAAAACGTATCACTTGTGATTGACAGTAAATTAAGTTAATGTCAGCCAAAAGAAAATCAGGCAAACATCCATTGTGTCCCTGATTACATCATGAGCTGGGCTCATCTATTACTATATCTATTCGAGTCACACAACTCTGTATGCAAATTTCTGAAAACCTTGCATGTTTGAAAAACCCAAAAGGTTGTTTGACAACACAGAGTCAGTTGCACACAAAAAAAGATGTTCTGAAGTTGTGACTGTACAGTTTATCATAATACTGTCCGCTGGAAATGACATAATGTCCTCCCTCACATGCAGAATGGGAACATAAATAAAACATTGGAAAGAAACGTCAATGTAACTAAAAATAACGTGGTTCACATTGTACAAATTGAGCATCTGATGCTTTGCTCTGGGATTCAAATGCAATGGTAAACCCAAGAAGCGCAAATTGGGGGGCTATACTCTGAGTCGGCTCTCAGTGGAAAGGAACGGAAAATAGGTCGCCTTGTTACATCATCAGCCAATCATGAGGTCCTTAAACTGTATAATATGAAGAAAGATGACACCCCATGTTTAGCATGTGTAGCAAACATCCACACAAACAGAAGTGGACAATGAGAAAGCAATCGGTTGCTTCCATCCCCTCTGTTCCTCTGCATACCTGCGGCAGAATACACGTCTCTGTGGCGACTATAGCGCAGACAGAACGGGTAGCAACAGCGTGTCATCCTGCCGACGCGTCTCACTCCGGATGCCAGAGCATCTCCCATCATCACCGGCGTCCGACAGCGGTCTCCTAACCACCACGACCCGGACAAACTAACGAGGGGAACGCAACAACTAGAATGTGCGGACCATCTCCCACCTGAACCCCCCCAACTAACGGGTTATGTGGGAGATGTTTTCCAAATCGGAAGCGTGTGTCCTACCTGTTTTCTGCTGTTCCAGGCGGGAGAGGAGGAGGAGGAGCAGGCGCAGCAGGATGAAGACAGATGCCGCATTTAGAAGATCAGGAGATAGCGGAAAGGGCGCTGTATATATAGCAGGGACGTAGTGGTGCGCCCTCGTTCAGTCAGGACGCAGATCCCGACACTTTGCGCTCTGTTACTGGTGGCGCACAGCTTCTCCTACATGCGGGTGAAGGGCACAATTGTTGCGCAACATTATCAATTGAATCCTATTTTTTTTAAGTTAAATTAGTGGCTTTTCATGTTAGACTAAAGTTATCGTTTTCATAATATTGTCCTGTGGAGATGCTGTTTGCCTTGAATATTTACATGCTTTTTAATGACAGCCATGATGGTAAACAAATAAAAGCCCCCTTACCGGCGGTTTGTGCGTTATGTAAGCCCTCGTTCCAACATTTGAACCTTTGTTGTGATTAGCTTGACTGACGGCATGTCAAATCATCGTGCGTTTAAGATGTAAGCTGTTAATGCTATAGCTTGCTAGCATCCGCTTTTCTCAACAATAAACTTCAAGCCAAACAACACTTACGGCAAGTTTGGAGGAGTGACCTCTGCAGCATGTGAAGCAGCATTAAGACCTTTGTGTTGGGGGGAAAAATGCAGAAAACATAAAAAAAAACTTAACTGAAAAAAATATATTATGGAAAATCCAAATATCCAAGAGCATATGCTGTGCATCGGATGACTCATAACCTCAGTAGTTTAAATAATCCAAGCTAGCTAGATATAGTGACAGTTTACTCTATTTTATTTTTTACTTTTTTTTTTCTTATATAAGGTTGCTTTGATTTCGTTTTTTACAATTGTTACCGAAATGTGTAAATTTTCCGATGGATAAAGTATGGAACAGCTGCACAGTGTCTCAATAACCTAAAACGTTCAGTACCTTTGACATTACAGAGTGCACGTTATTCTTCTTATATTGGCCTGCCCAATTAATCGGTCAGCCTCCAACGTGTATAAGAAAAGCTCAAAGGTATAGGTCATTTTTTAATTTATGAAATCATGGTAACATGTGGCACAGAGGTCACATCATGTGGGTCCCTGCTCATAAAGATAAAATACTTAAAGTCAATATTGAACTTTCAAAAAGACAAAAGGAATAGGGTACAGTGCACTTTGTAAGGAAATACACCAAGACATCTGAGCTTGAGTGTTTTTTCCCTCCACTGCATCTTTCCTTTGAATTGAAATATAAATGTTTTGTAAATTCAAGATGCCACAAATGGCTATACTTGCATGACATTGGGTAGCAGGTTAATTCCTTTGAGACCACAGATCTTCAACAGCCAAAAATAACAAAACACCTAATTCTTTCCCCCCACCCTCTCACCTATTGTGCTTCCTTGTTTGAGGTTGTATTTACTGCTGTCATTCTGCAGTGGGCAACACGCAGAGCGCTGAAAACTGATTTACTGGCAGAGATTTCGATTTTTTTTTCCATTACGCAGCAGCACACGTGTGTTGCCAGGGTGGGTTGGCTGGAAACAGTTCTTATTGGCATTTGTATTCTTGAAAGCACACCTGTCTTTATCCTGCACTGTGGCAAAACTTTTGTTCTTTGCCAACTGTCACTGCAGCACACTGTAATTAGTTGTGTTGTGCATTATTAGAGTTAGTTGACAGGGGTCATGTTCACTTCACCCATGCTGCATTCTGTGAAGTCTCTCAGCAGATGGGTCGCTGACCTGCTCTCTTACCCAGGCCGAAGTGTGCAGAGGCACAAATGGAGCAGCAGGAGCAGATGGGAGCGAGACGGATGAGAGGAGGATGAGACAAGAGACTGTGTGCTTAATATTTAACCAGTGAAGCAGCATGCTGCTCCGCCCAGAAGGGGGGAGGATAAAATCATCACAGTGAAGTGACACTGATGAAAGAGATGGTGGAATTCACATGTGGAAAGTAAAGTACTCTACGATACTACCCACATTATGAAGTGGCACCTCAAGTGCTGGAGAGACTTCACACTTTTAATCCACAATGTTTCCAATGAAAATACTGTACTTGGTTCAAAATTCCCCCCGAAGTTTCCCAAATACCAGAGCCTCATGCTGGTTTATACCGTGATACTGTAGGTATTCCTTTCATATTTCTGGATGTATAAGGTCATTGTTGACAATGTTGCAAATCATTGAGCAGGACTTCACTGTGGAAATAGAATTTTGATATGATTTTTGCATCAATGTGCTAAAGTCCTTTTATTTGGCAGTTATTGGAATCACTCGATCAACCAACAACAGACTTTCTGTCTGGCTATTTTCTAAGTAAACACTTGCTTAATCGTTTTTAAAAGTAACATAATTGTATTACAATAAGTGTCAATACTTTGATATAAAACCATGTACAGTATGCCGCGTTAAGGCACTTTATAACTATCATCCAGCTGTGAGAAGAACACGCTGCGTTAGCACTCTTTTTCGACCACTTTTTTTTACACCAGAGTACATTTTACTGCCAATACTTTTTACCTTAATTTGAGTAAATTTTATGTATTGTATTGACTCAGGTCAAGGACTCTCAAGGACTGAAGTACTTTTTCTTTCAAATTTATGTTGTCTACTTTGGGTAAAATATCACTGTGAATGCACTAATAAAATAGCCACAGATGAGCTGGTGTATTCATGGTTCACTGTTTTTTGGGTTAGGGTTAAGAAACCGAGCAGTTCAATATACTGTGCTGGTGCTAATGGTGCAGCAGCCTGCAGCAAGCAAATGTTTATGAATATTATGTGGATAATATAAGATCCATTGTGTATCTATGCATTTAATTTGAATGCAAATTAGCAGCACATTTTAAGTATGGTGAAAAGAGGTTGTGCAGCAGCGCCTCCAATTGAGTTACCTCAACTGTCAACAGGCAGATCTCCCTCCTGACCCCTTCATTAACACACGCGCACACACACACACACACACACACACACACACGCTGCAGACCAGTGGGAACCTGGTTTCACAGACACAGATTACCATGCTTGTGGACGTCAGCACCCGATAAACATCCCCTGGAAATTTAAGTCGGCCTATTGCTATGTTTAATCCTTAACAGTCAAACCTCAATGTCACCCATGCTAGTAGAGAATGATGTTATATTCATGACAACATGAATCTAGTGACATTATTAACTGTACTTTTTAAAGCCACACCTCTGTATTCTTGTCTACAGTCAAAAGATTTGTAGACAGTTTTGAAGATATAAGTGAATACCTCGCTAGAATTTAAAAGTAGGACTAAGGCATCTTTTAAAAATGGAGCTTGTTAGATGATGAATTCCTCTTTCCATGGCTAGTTACTGACTCAAAACATATGAGACGGTAGCTTGTCATCCCTTAAACCTGAAACTAGACAGCAGCATGTATGATTAGGACACTGTTAGTTGACATGAAGAATCCTCACGTCACATATAATAAGATAGCAACCATGAAAACAATTCTCAAAAATGCCTTTAGTTAGAGAAAATGGTACCGTCACGTGGTAGTATGTTTTTATTTCACTTCTTCGGTGATGGACTAACTGATTTTGTCAGAAAACTATAACAAATACAAAAACTAGATATAGTACATCCTTCTACAGACAAGTGGCCTCATTTGTACCAGTAAACCACAACTCGTCTTCTGATAACAGCTTCTTCATCAACATTAATTTTGAGAAAGCAAGTCTCAATTCTTTAAAAAAAATTAAAAAACAGGGCGTCACCTCTCCTGTACTGCACACGTTTTCTTAAAGGAATAGTTTGACACATTAGGAAAAACGCTCACTTTGTAGCCAAGAGCAAGAGGAGAAGATGAATACCTCTCTGTGGATTTGATTATCTTTGTACAGAGCCAGGCTAACCGTTTGCTAAGCTAACCGTTTGCTAGCTACAGAGGTCTAATAAATGGACAGACGTGAGAGTGGCATCAATCTTCTTATCTAACTCTCGGCAACAAGGCGAATAATTGTACTTAACCAATTTTGTAAAACTATTCCTTTTCATTATATTTTATTGCTGCCGAAGCCATTTTTAATCCCCTTTGTTAGACTTGTTCTCTAACCTTGCACTCAGTGAAAGTACCAGGAAAACAAAGGCAAACTAAATGTTCCACATCTGCAGCTAAGTCACGGACATGATGCGTCTCTTCTTGTCATTCAGAGGTTTTAGTGAGCAGAAGAAAAAAAAAAAAAAAAAGAATGTCGATTCACCTTTGATTTATTCCATTTGTCACTTAAAATAGTACATTATCCATTTGTTGCTCTTTTTAATAGAGAACTCTTTTGTCCTTGAGGTACAGCAGCAGCCCGAAAATCCATTTCACCTTTTAAATGCCTTTACAATTGTCAGAGGATTCCCAATGCAATGAGCAGCAGGTTTATCTGTTCAATTCTAAATCATGTGTAAGCACAACCGGACAAATTGTTTCCCCAATGATGAGCCAGAGCAATGATTATTCTGGACAAAGCTCACCTCAAATAAGCCTTGAACAGAAGTAGCTTGCATCATTTTTTAACATAAGCATAATAAAGACAAAAACATACATGGGTTTACAGCTAGACAGTTTAGACAGTTCTGTGAAGTCCAAGAAGAAATATTGAAACATGACTGAAAAGAATTCTGCAGTAAAAAACAAGACATTGGCATTTCTTCCTGGGTAGTTTGATGTCAGGTTTTCCTTCTATCACACTTACACATCTATCCAGCGAGTCTATTAAGCTGTTATGTATAAACAATCGTTCTGTTTTTTAAGTGCATCCACTTTCTAGTGTAAAAATGATGATAGTGCATCTCTCCTCTGTCTAGAATAATAAAACCCAGCAACACGCTGTTCTGTCTTAGAAACTGTCACCAGGCCGTACAAGGGAAGTCTCGGCTAAATACGATGATGAGTTAGAGCTATCATCACATCTTGAAATGCATTGAAACAAATCAAAATATCAAGACACTCATTTCGTGCCTTAAGTTGTCTTAAGACATTTCAAGACGTGGCTGATTGTGACTCAATGAATTAAAACGTGTGAACTTGACAGACAAACTTGCTCTGCATCAGGATTTCAGAAAAAAATGTCAAACACCAACAGGACTATTTGTGGAATTTAACTGGTAAAAAACCTCATTCAGGGAACCTGTGAGTCATCTGAGACAAATGTTCCTAAAGATGGCTCCTCTGGATTTAGGCCTCGGCAGATGTTGGAAGAACTCGCACAAACAGGGTTTTGGTGTCTAGAGATTTTACCGATGAATCAGCTGGCAGCTCTGAAAAACAAAAACAAACAGTTACAAAGTATGTTTATTTCTATCTAGTCAGCTAAAATTAGGTTGTGGAAAAACATTTAAGCAATCACAACAGATCAGAGTTTTCAAAAAAAAAAAAAACTGCAAAGATCTCAAGCTGCTCACATTGGGAGGTTAGGTTAGTTTATTTAAATGAGATAATTGAAAAAACTCTGGAAAACCACGAAGGAATGTGCTGTAAAGTTTCCATCCATAATACAGAACTTTATCACACCGTGCCATTATATCATAGCCACTTCACTTCCTCTCAGTGACCCGTTACATGATGAAGGTAAAAACCATCAATCAGATGTTCCTCTCGCTGTATTATTGGCCCTACATCAGTTTAAAAGTCTTCAAAGTGGACGCTATAGTCAAAATGGTATCCGCCATCTTTTCATCTTACCCTGGGTGAGGTCCTGGTCCAGGTAGAGTTTAAGCAGTCTGCTGCGGAGCCCGAACACCTTGGCAGCCTCAGACAGGAGGCCTGAGTAGTGGAGCGCATTCTGACCCACTGGATTCACCAGCAGGAGGGTGCCCACCTCTCCGGTCTGGCATTCTGGGGGAGATAGGAAGAGTGTTGAAGAGAAGTAAACCAGACGGACTTCCTGTCCTTTACAAATCAAGACCAGATTGGCTTGAAGTCCTGTAAAGGTAACAAGCCTGAGCCAAAGCCACGGGACAAACAAGAGAGAGAGAGAGGAGGAATGATAGATCAACAAGAGACAGACTGATCAATAGGTAGATGGAGGGTCAGAGGGGCGAGGGGGAAGTGTTTGAGTGCGAATTACTTTAAGCATAAGATGGATTATGGTACACTTTCTTCAGTAAAGTGAACAGAGTACAACACACAATGAGTGTGTATAAAATAAACAAAAGAACAAAGCACAGTTTCTATTTACTGTACAGATTATGAGTTTATACACAAAACGTATAATTAACATATCAAATATGATGTATTAGTATAGTTTAAAATACCAGACAGTATAGAAAGTAGTTAAAGGAATGGTTGGACATTCTGGGAAAAACATGCATTTGCTTTCCTGTTTGTCTGGTAAATATGAAGCTACAGCCAGAGGCTGGTTAGCTTAGCTAAGTAGAAAGACAGAAAACAGCTCTGCTCACAAGGAAAGATGGTCTGCCTACCAGCACCCTTCTAACGCTCATTTATCAACTTGCTTAATCTAATTTTTTATTTATTTATTTTTTTTAAACAACCCAAAAAAAACAAAGCGTTACAACAACAATTGCGGTTTAATGGGGGATTATGTGTTGGACACTTTCTTTTCAGAAATAGCCAGGCTAAAATTGTCAGCAGGCTAAATTCATTGTTGGTTTTGTTCTGCCCAGGGGATCGGTTGATTATAATTAAAAAGATGAATAGCAGCCTTTTAAACAGTGAGAAGGACTGATTTCAGTTGTGCATGGGTATATGTACAGTATGTGTGTGGTTGTGTGTGTGAGTGTGTTTTTCTCACCAGCTGGCTGTGCGTTGCAGAGCAGCAGGTTAACGTAAGGACATAGAAGGGTGTCGGTGCTGGGGACTTGGCCAGGGGAGGAAGAGCCTGAAGTCACTGACAATGTTTTACCGCTCAAAGCCTGAAGGTCCATTTTACTGGTCAACTCTGCAATGAACACACAAATGCACACCATCAGTTGGAAGAAGCTAGAAACGTTTATATTTGATTTCCTTGTCATAATGCCAAACAAACTAAACTGAAAAAAAGTAGCATTAGATAGCTAACTATGGTTAGCTCGCAGGCTAAATGCTTTACCTACTGATACAGAAGTTTGTACAGTGATGCTTCACCAGCATCCAGTACAGTGTCTGGTGGGTCAATAGCACCTGCACTAGATGGTGTAGTTTGATGACAAAAGTTAGCTACAGCTATGTAGCCCGCTGACAAGGCAGGTGCTCAGTGTGTGTTCTCAGTTAAGCTAGCTAGCCACACATTTTAGTTAAACGCACACACGCACATGTATGTGCACTTCCATAATAATATCATATAGGTATTAGGAAAATTATAAATATTGTGTGGGAGTAATAGGAGATGGCAGATGTTTCAACCATAACAGCGATTCGCTGCATTTATATCTTTCTAAGGGTCCAAAACCAGTTCTCACCAGTCCCGCCGTTGAAGAACCTGAGTTGGGCGTTGTTGGTTCCAAAGATGCTGCTGCACACTTTCTTCAGCTTGTCCAAGTCTAGTCTGTTATCGCCTTTCGGGTTCTCCAACAGCACCACCCCCTCTGAACAAGGAACGAGTCAGCCAGGATTACAGGATTATTGACATAGCTAAACAGTTTACAGAGTGAAATGCTAAATAACCAAGGCTGGAGCAACTTCTATCGACAGTTCAACTGTTGCACATTTTCTTGTTAAATCTTTTCTGGCTGGAAGAACAGACTTGCTTTTTGGCCTTCCAATGTGCTACCTTGTTCTGTGTTGTTGACCTTCACCCTGACGTTCACATAGGTGCAAGCTGGTCCATTTAAAAGAGCCCGAGGGGCTGAAGACCCCTTTACTATGGTTAACTCCAGATCTGAGCCCTTCAGCTGAAAGAAGGGAAAACAAGAGCATGACAAAGACATACTGACTTTTTGTGTTCTTTAAACTAAAAATCTAATTATGACTTATAACACAAATACATTCAGACAATGGTGATATGGGAATCACTAAGCAGAACATTTTTTTTTAACAATATTCCTGCTTGCCCTGAGGTGTCATTTCATACCCGAGTCTTTTCCTCTATGATGACGCTGGCAGTCTTGGGGATGGGGAAGGGCAGCAGTGGAGCCTTGGTGGTAGCCAGGATGAAGTCAGTGTGAGCCTGGATCACAGAGCCCAAGTACTGCCCCTCTGGCTGGCAGCGGTAGTACACAGCTATCTCATCTGATGGCACCAAATGGCCCTGTGAGACAAGGTGGTTGAGTGACAGATAGTGGGTTTTAATATGTAAACGAATACCAAGTACAGTATCATTCAGAAAATAAGTAAGGATGTTTGTTTGAGCAAAAGAGCTGAAAGACAACAGGAACCATTAGTGAGTGAATATGTACTGCTTGAATAACTCTTCAAACAATGATGCAGAATAATAGAAAAATCAGTTATCTGATTTTAAAAAATGATTGCAGAGGACGCAAAGAATCCCAATTTTATGACAAGTAATTCTCTTCAAAGCTTTTTTCTCTTCTATAAGAAAATAAAATCTGTAAGAAACAATTACATAAAGAAGGAAGTAACACAATGAAAAGGCAGCCAAAAGAAGAGAAGGAGGAGATTAAAAACAAAGCAAAAAACAGACAGTGTAGGACCAAATAAAGGGAGGGGGAACAAGGGGAGCTTTTTCATTGGATGAAAGCCTGTCTATTTTGTCATTGTGTGCCGACAGCTTCCTCTAACCTTGACACATTCAAACACATTGATCTCATTCTAATCTTCAGTGTGCAGCCCCTGCACATGTGTGCACAGCCCTACACACATACATTGACTGTATAGTACACACACAAACGCACGTTGCAGTATGTGGCTCAAGGGCAGAGGAATAACGTTAGC
Source organism: Anarrhichthys ocellatus (assembly GCF_004355925.1). Taxonomy (NCBI): domain Eukaryota; kingdom Metazoa; phylum Chordata; class Actinopteri; order Perciformes; family Anarhichadidae; genus Anarrhichthys; species Anarrhichthys ocellatus. Next base: position 25,529 of record NW_022280409.1, read on the forward strand.
TAGATACAGAGAAGCAGTCAATCAATGGAGGAAGGTTTATAGGCTTTTCCTGCCAAGTCAAGGTACTGACCCTACCCTGAAGGGGTTAGTACAGTGTTTGAGAGTGTATGTGTGTGTCAAGTCACAGAACTACAGCTATCTCCAGTTCTCCAGTCAAGTCCAACAACGAAAAGGAAACGCTGACCTCCATTTCTCAACCCTGCATATGTTAACACACAAATACCCACACAAAACACTGATTAAGACACACATGCACAACCACAAACTACAACCAAACATGTCAAAGAATTGCTCAAAATTAATTCCCATCGCAGGGGTGGAAAATTCTTAACAGATCTCAGTTTGAAATAACTGGAGGAATTTAGCCTGGCCGGGAGCCAGAGCACACCACTGCTATAGGGGGACGGAAAAAACAGTTTGTTGCTTGTGAAAACAAGAGGTTGTTGGCTAATCCGTCTTTACTCCCCAGACCACTTCAAAGCTCCAACATTAGAATCTGAAAGGGGCCAGACTGTAATTAAGCTTCCATTAAGCCTGCCTTATGATGGAGAAACTTCTAACTGTGACGCTGCAGTGGAAAGATTTGAAAACTGCCCTGACAGAATTAGCATGGGACATAAAGAGGAAAGGGGTAGCACGGGGTGATCAGGAGGGAAATGTAACAAAATGATACAGCACATTTCTTTATGCTTGGTCTACATTGTGAGGCTGGAACCACCGATAACTTTCATTACAATCAATTCATAGTTTATAAAATGTCAGAAAAGAGTGACAAACGTCCACCGCAGCGGCTTGCTTAGTTGTCTTGCGACGTATTATTATTATTATGTATTTTGTCTTCCAGTAACCACCACCTCAGTGGCATGTTTTGCTCACCCTGGCACAGCCCAGATTACATGTGTTGGCAAACTGTTTCTAATATGTTGTATTCTATTCATTAGACACTGGATTGTAAAATTCACTAGTAGTGTGTTATGTGTCACTCTGGTTTCCATAGCTAGTAGTGCTCCTGAAATAAGTGTCCCACCTTCTTGCGTAGTTTCTGAATGCGGTTGATGACCTCTCGGGCAACGCCTTCATCCATCATGGACTGGTCCGGGGTGACATCCAACAGCACAAGAACCTGGAGGACAGCAGACCCAGAGGACAACAGGAGGGCTTTTAAACTACATATTTACAGAACTGATGTTACCAAAAGACACCTGTATCAGTATCGGCTCAATTCAACAACAAAAAACAACAATAAGTGTGGGCAAACCAGACTCATTCAATATGTATTTGAGCACAAATATAAAGCTTTCTTTCAGATATTAAGTTTCAATATTTGGGCAAAGAGAAATACAGAATTCTGAGGTACGTATATTGTAAGAAAACAAATGTTTAATTTATACATTTCTATTATTATTTTTTTATCAATCAACTAAGTATCTACTTTAGCCAGTTGTAGGTTAGCACCCTAAACAAAGCTTGTTGACTCCCTTGCCGAGGTGATGTAGTTAAGGCATGAATTAAATGTTTTCATGTTACCATAACAACAAACAGTGAGCTCCTACAAAATGAATGCTGACAGGTTGTACTCTCATCATGTACACCCCACAATTACTGCAATGTCCATCTGACAGAGTAGTAGAAGAGTGTGACATCATTTCACTTGAAATGAAGATCTTGGACTTCCACTCAGTGACCAGACTCCTTCAGCCATGCGCTAACAACTATACAGCTGACAAGGCAGCGAGCAACCTTCATGTAATAAATCTGCCTTACACTGTTGTTCAAACATTTATAATGTAAAAGTAATAAAAAACAACAACCACCCACGCAGCAATAATGACAATATTGAGTGTCTGTTGTGCTGCTGCTGCGAGCCCCGAACACTTCACCATGGGAAGAAAAAAAAGGATTACAGAGTGACTGAGAAAAGTCCACAAAAGCAAACAGAGAAAGAATATGAGAGAGAAAGAACAGAGAAACAGACAGATGGGAGCTGGAGAGTCAGTGCGAGCGAGCGAGTGTAACAGAGAGAACTAAAAAGCCAGCTCAGTAAACTGGTATGAAGGTGCAGCCGTGTGGTGTGTGCACGGTTGGAGGAGCACTGATTAGAGAGGGCCTGTGGGAAACGCATACATGCCGCTTTCCACTTAGCCGTGAAATGATTTCATACATCACACTCACAGTGAGGACGAATAAATGCATTTACAGTATATGGCGGCTTGGTGCAGGAGCAGTCGTGGAAAGGCATATAGATATATACAGTTGTGTGAAAAAGTGTTTGCCCCCTTCCTGATTTCTTATCTTTTTGCATGTTTGTCACACTTAAATGTTTCAGATCATCAAACAAATTTAAATATTAGACAAAGATAAGACAAGTAAACACAAAATGCAGTTTTTAAATGAAGGTTTTTATTATTAAGGGGGAAAAAAAATCCAAACCTACATGGCCCTGTGTGAAAAAGTGATTGCCCCCTAAACCTAATAACTGGTTGGGCCACCCTTAGCAGCAACAACTGCAATCAAGCATTTGCGATAACTGGCAATGAGTCTTTTACAGAGCTGTAGAGGAATTTTGGCCCACTCATCTTTGCAGAATTGTTGTAATTCAGCCACATTGGAGGGTTTTCGAGCATGAACCGCCTTTTTAAGGTCATGCCACAGCATCTCAATCGGATTCTGGTCGGGACTTTGACTAGGCCACTCCAAAGTCTTCATTTTGTTTTTCTTAAGCCATTCAGAGTGGACTTGCTGGTGTGTTTTGGATCATTGTCCTGCTGCAGAACCCAAGTGCGCTTCAGTTTGAGGTCACGAACAGATGGCCGGACATTCTCCTCCAGGATTTTTTGGTAGACAGCAGAATTCATGGTTCCATTTACCACAGCAAGTCTTCCAGGTCCTGAAGCAGCAAAACAGCCCCAGACCATCACACTACCACCACCATATTTTACTGTTGGTATGATGTTCCTTTTCTGAAATGCCGTGTTACTTTTACGCCAGAGTATTTTCCCAAAAGTCTTGGGGATCATTAAGATGTTTTCTGGCAAAACTGAGACGAGCCTTTATGTTCTTTTTGCTCAGCACTGGTTTTCGTCTTGGAACTCTGCCATGCAGGCCATTTTTGCCCAGTCTCTTTCTTATGGTGGAGTCATGAGCACTGACCTTGATTGAGGCAAGTGAGGCCTGCAGTTCTTTGGATGTTGTTCTGGGGTCTTTTGTGACCTCTTGGATGAGTCGTCGCTGCGCTCTTGGGGTAATTTTGGTCGGCCGGCCACTCCTGGGAAGGTTCACCACTGTTCCATGTTTTCGCCATTCGTGGATAATGGCTCTCACTGTGGTTCGCTGGAGTCCCAAAGCTTTAGAAATGGCTTTGTAACCTTTTCCAGACTGATAGATCTCAATTACTTTGTTTCTCATTTGTTCCTGAATTTCTTTGGATCGCAGCATGATGTCTAGCTTTTGAGGATCTTTTGGTCTACCTCACTTTGTCAGGCAGGTCCTATTTAAGTGATTTCTTGATTGAGAACAGGTGTGGCAGTAATCAGGCCTGGGTGTGGCTAGAGAAATTGAACTCAGCTTTCCAAAGATGTGATAAACCACAGTTAATTTATGTTTTAACAGGGGGGGCAATCACTTTTTCACACAGGGCCATGTAGGTTTGGATTTTTTTTCCCCCCTTAATAATAAAAACCTTCATTTAAAAACTGCATTTTGTGTTTACTTGTGTTATCTTTGTCTAATATTTAAATTTGTTTGATGATCTGAAACATTTAAGTGTGACAAAAATGCAAAAAAATAAGAAATCAGGAAGGGGGCAAACACTTTTTCACACAACTGTATATCTATATTAAAATATCAGGTTACATTAGACTTTGCAGCTCAATCTAATAGTCAGGTGGCAGTAAGGAGAGAGGGGGGTGTACTGTACGTGTGTATTTCTATACCTTTTTGTTAACAAGAGACTGAAATTTAACAATTATTTATAACCCTTTGTGTAAAACAAGGACATGAATGATATGTCAACTTTCACAAGTTAAAAATAATATGTGATACAATCAATTATGACGGGTGCAGCAAGTGTAGGAAATAAATTAGGAAAATATTCAAAACATTAAACCAACTAAAAGTAGTAAAATAAAAATCTATATCTATATTCATTCAAATAAAAAGGATGCAACTGCTTCAAGGTTTTAAGGAACAGCCTCACATTTTGGGTAATAATTATTCTCTTTCTAGCCGAGAAAAGAAGGAACTATGGTTGAAAGAAAGTAGTTCCTACATGAAACTGCTCAGAAGGTCTGTGGATTATCTTGATCATGAGTTATGGAAAAATGCATTGCTGGTGAGTATTTCAAATGAAAATGGCGCATAGAGTCGCATTATAGTGGACAGAAGGCAGACATCTCTACGGCGGATATCTTCAAAACTAGGCAACTCACATCAAAACAATCCACATTGATAAATAGCACTGAAGTAAGAGGAAAAATATGTGCTTTTGATTTTGGGTTTAACTGTCCCTTTAAACAGGGAAGCTATGTTTGTCCACAGAAAATCAAGAAATAAATCTTATTTTTATGCTTTTTTTCCTGAATGATGTTAAATGTGCATGCAAAAACTATCTAATGCAAAAATGATTGGGTTTAAATGGAAAGCATACCTGTGAATCAGAGTGTGCTTCATACTGCGCTGCTGAGCCAGAGCTCTGGTCGAAGGTGTACATGAGTCTCAGGTCCTCCTCATGAAGCTCATGGCCGTCCACCTCGATGGATCCTTAACATGAACCACAACAACATGGAAACGTTCAGAACTACAGTTATGGTACTGAACCTAAAAATATGGGGGGAAAAAATAACATCCATCGAGTCAGAGAACAGCAAATGAATTGTAAGTATACGTAGATTTGCTGTCCGTGCAGAACTCAACACCAGTGGAACCCTACTGTGTCTCAGCATCATCAGACCACATATCTGAACCACCATAAAGCATACAGCCAACACAAAACTCACCAGGGGCTGTGAGAAAATGAGTCAAACCATACTTAATATACATTCATCAAAACGATTTGCTACCACAAATATTAAGATGTTCCTCTTGGGTTGGGATATTCTCGGACAAAACAATGTGGTTGAGTCTACACAGACGATGATGAACAATGTTCTGGTGCGTTGTCAGTTGGATGTCGAGTGACACGAAATAAAGAACAATTTTTAACTGTTTGGAAGTAACAGTTTTGTTGAATCACTCACATCACTACGTAATAGTTAAACTAGATAATAATAATAACATAAAAACTCAACTAGACGTACAGATTTTCAGATGCTTTCTATAAATCTAAAATACCACCAGTCTAATTACAGAAAATGTATAATTTAAGAGAGGATGAAAATCCATTTATGCATTAGAAAATTATCTATATATTGATGCCCATTATGATCAAATCGATGCTGACAACAGACTTTAATGCAGATTGGATGATAAACAATTAGTTGCTGGGCTATTCTCCTAATTCAATTTCAATACAGTGCCAACTGATAGTGTGAAATGATTATTTAGTTCGGTGTTTGTCTCGTGGAACGGATTCTAGAAATGGTTTCAATTACACCTAATCATACTGAGTAAAGTGCTCTCTTAACCCGCATGCATGCCGGGGCTTTGTTTTGAATTGGCATGGGTCTAAACCAGTATTTGCTTGCTTTTTCAGATTCCTCACATTGTAGTCTTCCTGTCCAAATCCACACGAGATCTGAGCTTTTAAACAATACAGCAAACCCATTCTAGTCAGGTTTATATCTCCATTTTGCCAGTGGCAGCAATTACCCCCGTCTGTGTCCCGACTAAAAAGCGTGACAGGGTTCTCCTCTCCTCTTCACTTCTCCAAACCCAGAGGCTGGGTGAAACAGTCACTCCCTTTCTCTCTAATCATAGATTTCCATGGTTTGATTTCCTGTGTCCCTCCCTGCTTCTCCGCTCTTTTCCACCTTCTCTCTTAACCTCTTTGGGATGGGATCAAAAGCTGCAGGTAAGGAATATTGAGTCATACAACCAACGGTCATGAACGCACATCAGTTTCTCGCCAAATCGCTCCCCTTCTAGTCTAAAAAGGTTTTCTGAGTAACGGATTCTCAGCTAGAAATTGCTCAAGAGGTTAAAAGTGGACACCGAGTCTGAGTAGTTAGCTTTTTCATGTATAGATTATTTCAGAGTCAGTGGTGTACCTTCCACCAATTGTCAGCTAGCTGAAGCTTGATATTGTGTTGAACTATTCCTTTTAACAGCGACAGGTGAAACATTATACATTAGCACCGTAAAAGCAGGTTTTGTAATCTAAAACGTCCCATCTTGGCTTTAATATCAAGTCAGTGAAATGCTACTTGGTTCCGCTGCACACAGTCATCTGTGTGTTTCCACCATCCATCTCTTTCCTTCCATCGCCCAGCCTCCTTCTCTCCTTACAATTGGCTTCATTTCAAACATCCGAGTGATTGGAAATGTTAAGTTCCCACAGCCCAGCTGACCTCCACTGCTTCCTTCCCCAGAGATTCTGGGGGCTCTCCTCGTCTCTCTATAATTGGAGAGACAAGATACCTTGCAGAGCTTTGATCCGTACTCCGGCTCTGATTATAGTTTCAGAAGGGTAAGGGTTTGGCATTCGGAGGATAAACTGCCCGTCTGTCTGTACTCGGCTTCATTGCAAGGACTCACAGTTGAGCTTTTAGTGAAATATATATGATTTCAACACAATTTGCAGCAACGGTGCAGCTGTAAATGTGTGTAAAATCCTAAAACCAACCTGCTGTTCTTCACTCATTAATGATTGTGTAAACTAAATCACAGACTACTGATTTAGTTTTTGACATAAAGACCACAAGTACTAAAAACTAAATTCACACAGGCGTACATTGTGTAAATGCAAACAAAAGAACTTCATAATTTTAAAGATTTTCCTTTGAGTCTGATTTTTAAGTTCACAGATTTTGCGTCTTTTTTTGAAAACAGAGCAATACCTGTCTTCTGGAAGGCCTCGAGCTGTTCGCTGGTGAGCTCCTTGATAGAAGCCGTGATGGCTTTGAAGGCCCCCTTCAGTCTCTTGCCCAGCACCATGTGGTCCGGCTCGGCTCTCAGACGGATCCCGTACTTGTCCTTGTCTGTTGACAGTGTCAACTGTCGCACATTAAGCTCCTGGAAGATGAAAAGAAAAAAGACACAACCTATGTCTTAGAAAAGGTCTTGTCGCTGCCTTGATGCTTCCCAAGTATATGGATGAGTACCAGTTACTAGGGTTGTTACTGTTGATCAAAAAACAAACATGAAAATGAATACAAAAATTGAAACAAATAAAATAAAATACAATTTTAATGTGCACTGCAAAAATAACAAAAAAACCTCATTTCATTACATGTCGTTAAATCATTAAAGGCCAAAAACGTTCGCTAAATAAAATGAACAAAGCCCTCCTGGCAACAATGCAAATGTTAAGTGACCCAGTTGCATTTGTTCAGTTTAACCTTTGAACCTTTTAAACTCACGCACCCAACATCTGTCCAATCAATCCAAAAGCAATGTAAGACTTGAAATAAATTAGTTAGTTACAAAAATATTGTCTGCATTCATTAAACTGCCAATGCACATTAAAAGTGAACTAAAGCTAAACTTAATAGAAAACTTAACAAAAACACAACTCGAGAAAACAATTAAATACTTTAAATACCCCGGGCATGTACTGTAAAGAGCAAATCAATACTTGATTACTATCGAGTCATGCACTTACAGAGTAAGTCAGCCATGAAATCAACTGGTAAGTGAGTCCTCCTATACAGGCAGTACTTTCAGTACAGTACATTTTATTCCTAAATCTAAATGGAGATAGAAATCTGTGATCCGGTTATATCTGGTGTAGCAATAGAGATACTAAGTTTAGACATTCTGACACCCACCCTGGCCTGCCATGCACAGCTTCTTTCAGTCAATCATGCTGAAAAGCGGGACTTAGTTCGAGCATATCTGAGCACAGATAAGCTGCTGTAGTGCTGTAGTGGGCTGAGTGTGGGGTGGAAAATAGCAGCTGGAACTCCTGTTTTGAGCTGAGCTTGGTTTGTGAAAATAGGAATGAATCAACGCTAAAGGGCACAAAAAGCACCTCTCTTATCTTCAAGACATTTATGGCTTTGTTTGTGTGTGATGTTGTTGCATTACAATATATTCAGGCTGCCGTCAAATAAAACAGCAAAGTCATTGGATATTTCCACTGAACGTCTTCAGCTCGGCAACGCAAAGCTGATCAAAGCTACAGCCATCAACAGCCAATCCAATTGTGTGCCTACTTTCTTCCATAAGACTTCCGACTGTATCAAATAAAATAAGTAATTTCCACCACATAGCCCACTGGTTTCTGAAGAGCCGTTTTGAAGCTCAAAGTGAGTGGCTCTGGCCGTCTCCACCTTGACGACACAGCTTAACTCGAAAAGTGGGGTTGAGCTGAGCCAGCTAGCTGCTAGCTGTCTGCCCAGCTAGCAGCTAGCCACTGTCTGCCACTGAAATATGCCAGTGCTAGTATTAATGCCAATGGTATCCGCTACTCTATACATTGGAAAGGCCATTCTGAAGGGTCTTGAGTTAAGCTAGATGCTTTGTTACATCCTGTAGGAGTCAAATTAAAAACTGTAATTGCTCCAGACATGTGCTGTAAACAGAAAATGTAATTCACTCAGAGAGCAAGTCAGCCATGAAATCAACCAGTCAGCGAGCCAGTCGATAACAACAATAGGTGCCCAATCGCTGCACATTTAGGTAGTGATAAAATAAATTTAAATGAATCACAGAGAAGGACCAGTTAAATAGTAATAATTATAGAACAATAATGAAGGAATCTAAGTAAAAGCCGCAGTGAAAAGGTGAATCCCAACTTTCAAAAGCTCAGCTCAACTGAAATGACATCAATAGTAAGAGAGTCTGAAGGTTCTTCTCTGGGCTGCAGGACCTTAAAGTGCTCTCAGTTAGGATCAAATAAACCTTGTTTACTGGAGGGAAGCTAGACGCCGGCAAGGTTAAATGTTTTCCTCACCAGAAATCAAATAGAGTGAGAGGTAAGAAGTGGCTCCAACTAAGATTAAGCTTGAAGGTTCCAACAAAAGGTTGCACCAGCAGCCCTTCTACAGGTAATCCCCATCTCATATATGGAAACAAGAGCCACAATCAATTCTCCATCTAAGATGCATCAGTAAGAATGGAAAGACTTCAACATTTCCAGGTAAAGCATTGAACAGCTTGAAACATTCTTACTGAAGAGTAGTTATCTGAGTCAGCTGTGGAACAACATTGACTTATTGAGCTTTGTTGGTGCAAAAGCAAACCCAAAGACAAAGAGATAATGTCAGTTTAATGGCTTCCTGCACTAAATGACAATTAGTCTGTCTGAGTCTTTTGGGCAGCACCTGAATGGACCAGACACACTTGTAATCAATCTGCAATTTACAGTTCATAACAATACACTGATGATGTTATGTGAATGCTATAAAAAAATCAAAAAAAGACACTGACATTGGAAATGCATTGTTTTTTATATAGTTAAACATACAGGATGTCTTGACCTTACCTGGAAAGTCAAACTTGCAGGCTCTTTATGTAAAACAAGAGCTAGGAGAGCTGCGTGAACTATAACGATGCTTATTACTGTGACTATGAAGCACACAAACACATTAACAGTAATTCAATGTTTCCATGTGATGGAGGAAAAAAAAGTCTATAGTTGATGAAGGGTTTTGCATGTGTGGCAATTGGAGTAGATCAAATGTAAAACCATTTTCCAAGGCATCTGCTCCACCCCCTTTTTTTAGATGAACCAACCGCAGACATTTAAATTACAGCTGAAGATACAGACTGCGTGCGAGCATGTGCTCCCTCCCCCCCTCTATCAAATCAACACACTGGCAGGGTCTGGGAGAGCTAACTCTGTCACTTAAACATCTAATGGTACTGATCAAAGCAAAAGTAAAACTTATAGGAAAGATGAGCAGAAGATGCACCTCTTTCCTTAAAGCAGAGAACTGGTAAAGTAATAAGACGACTTCATTACGGCACAAATCAACACACAATCACAGCGTGTTCTACTTACTTCCAGGATGTATTTCTGCAGGGACTGAATGTCTTTCAGAGCTTCTGCGTCTTGGTGAATAACTACCACCTCCTTTAATGGGTACTGAAATACACACCAACATTACAGTGGGTCACATGTTCCAGCACAAAAAAACACAGAAATGGGGTTGTCATATTTAACACAACATAACTTAATATGATGAAGCCATATCTATGGGAGAGCTATAGCAAGTTAGGGATCCCGTAAAGAACTGTAAACAAGTAATATAATTGATATTTTACAGTTAACAAAACATAAACATGTCTTTGGCATTTCTGTGCTGCAATTTCTTGTTACTCGGCCGACATCGCTACCGATATCAGCAGATATATCGTACGTTTCCCAGAGTCTTAATTCACTGTGCCTCTTATACTGGAGTGTATGAACAGAATAGTAAAGTTGATGATTCACCTTAACGGGCAGAGTCTTCCTGTCTCGGATCACTCGGCCCAGCTCAATCACAGACTGCATCTGACAGACGGCGCTCTCGATGCGCTGGTCAATCACACTCTCCCTGAAATACAGAAACACAAATAAAGAAAATCTAAGCATCACCACCTCATACGTAGCGTTGCAATGCCATGGCACGAGCGTCTGAATAACCTCTGAACTCTGCAGTTTTGGTTGTACGGGAGAGGAAGTTAACCTGGTGAGACTTTTGCAATTGCAACGGGTGCCACCTGACCGAGCGGCCTCCTTATAATAAGTGGATGTGGGAAGATGAGAAGAACATCTTTTAAAACTACACACCTTCTGATGTACCATTTCAAGTCACAGTGAGGGGACGTAGGTGCGTTTCTGCCAAAAAACCTACAGGCAACGGTCGTCATATTCTGGTTAATCAGTGGTTTAGAAATTTGAAATTACTATTATATTGAGGAAAATGAATAACAGAGCACGACAAGGTTAGTACCATATATCTTAACAAAGACAGAGTTCAGAACCACCAGCGCCAGAGTTTGACTCGGGAACATCCACTAATAAGGTACACTGCGACTTCCACCGCTGTATTCAAATTAGAGCTGCACAGCCAGATCATCACGCATAATAGCGATATTAGCCCTAACTGTCTGGAGGAGCACACACTCGTGCGTGCGTGTGTGTGTGTGTGTGCACAATGCTTGTTCATTTATTCCAACAGTCTTCTTCTCCATGTGTGCACACACACACAACAGTGGCGTAAAATGAGAGAGGAGAGCACTCCAAGGACAGCCAATCATTTAATGAGCTGATTGAGGAGCAGCTCTTCCCACCGCCTGATTGGTGGCTGACCTTTGGGAGGGGGGGGTGAAGTGGTCCCATTCGACAGCAGGACGGACAAGCGGCTAACAAAGCCGCGGCACTGAGTGCTGCCAAAGTGACAGGAGAGATTATATGAACCATTACACAAACTATTTTCCTTACGCTAAATCAAGTGGATATTTAATCATGTCAGAACTTTTTCGTTGTTGAAGATGATGCAATTAAGTTTGGGCAATTAGACATTCCTCCCGGGCTTTACAAAACTGATCAGCCACCGAGGCAAGAGTGAAGGGAATGAAATGGTCATATTTTGTGAGCAATATCCAGCCACGAGGCTGACAGTCAAAGACAAGCCTTTTGTATTTCTGCTTCTCTAAATCTCTCATTGCTTTCTAAATAAGGCAGTTTGACTCTGAAAATACAAACGGGGTTGGGCTGCTTATCGAGACGATAGCAGTGAACCTGAGAGAAGCTGTGCACAAGGATTTCAATGTCTTTCTCTGTATCGGATGACCATGTTGTTGCTTATAACTAACTATGTAGCGCTGTGGAAAATGCATCTGTGATTAACTAATCACCCAGAAACAAAGCCTTGCATTTGACACATGAACTGAAAATCTGCTTAGAAATGACTCAAAAGCAAATCTTTATCTACAGCACTAATAATTCCCATGTATATATATTTGATCAGAGTATCAACTAACAACACAGAGGAAGAGGAAGCAGCGAACAGCAGGAATAAAGAGAATAAATGGTTAAGACCCAAAGAGAACAGCTGCTGTGAAGCCTGAAACTTCCTTTAGAAACTACTGTGGACTTTTGAGCTTCAAAGGCGTCCACTTCGAGGAGTTCAGAGTGTGATGCGATCGGGGTAAAGCAAGGCCACGCACTCTAGGTGAGACTGATTAAGCTCTGCACTAACAGTGGATATCCTCTGAGGAAAGGACGTTCTCCTTTTTGAAACATTTGATCTGCATTGTGTGGATGAAAGGTACGATATAAAGTCTATTTTCATTCCTGTCATTTATAGGACTGTGACGTGCTGCTCTAAATATTTACTGCAAAGCGAATATACGATGATGATTCACTTTGTGATCTCACCTTGTGAGCGAATCAGACAGATCCTGATGCATTGCATTCCATGATCGATCTAGTTTCTAGAATAAATATGTAGTTTCTTTTTGTATGATTTTCCCTAAAACTTTATATATTTCATAACAGTGCAATAGATCCCTCTTACGTCGGCTGTATTTCAGCCCTCCACAATGACACTGTGGGTAAACTCCATATAAAGAGTATGTACATTCTCAACTTCTACCTGGTTTCTCCAAGTACAATATTCAAAAGATGTGGGGAGCGACCAGGGGAAAACAGGTGACACGTTGACAATCACAATCGCAAGAGACACTTTTAGCTCTTGGATAGCGACAACTCTCGGGGCTCTTTTGCCATTTTTCCTCTTTAATTTAAGCTTTAAATGAATCGGTCAACGTCCGTAAAAATTTGACCTTTATTGAAGGCTTTTTCCAACCTGACTTGGGGCAGCATGAGATAGTGGATGCTGCCGCTGTCCTTCTCTTCGACAGAGGCGGGATCGATGAGGTGACGCAGATTTTGGTACATCATCTCTGTAATGAAGGGTGTGAAAGGAGCCTGAGGAGAAGGAAGGGGAAAAAAGGAAGAGAACATTATTAGATGCTCTGTACTGTAGTTAATTTACATTTTCTGACAATAAGGTCTAAAAGTCAGAAGCATCTGCATAATCAGCATAAAAAACAGATTTTTACGGTAGTTTTTTTTCCCCTCAGTGGTGATAAAGTTCAAACAGAATGGTGCCAGAGTGAGGTTACTTCTAGTGTAACTTTCTTTCAACCATGCTTAATTCATTTCTGAAGCTCAGATCTGTATTGATGTGGGTTAGGCTAACTGGTGCTTAGCGTGCATCTCGCCTCACATGCAAACATCTTCAATGTGTTATAAATAAAAACTCCTACTGCTCATGCATAATTCATAGCCATGCCAGCACATACACCTCGTCCATACCAGCGTTATTTCTTCGTGTCTTGCACACACAAAAGCAAAACCTCACCACGAGAAATTTCCCCAATACAGTCTCTTTTTTCTCACACACACACACACACACACACACACACACACACACACACACACAC